>NC_051130.1:11208584-11508584 GCF_014839805.1 Manduca sexta | reverse complement strand
CAACTAGTAATATAAATGCGAATATATGTGTAAAAGTTTGTATGTTCGTTAGAAATAAACGCAGTAACAGCTAACCGGATTAGGATGAAATTTCTCACACGTGTAGACCGTGTCCTGGATTAACTTATACGGTACTTTTTATGCCAGTAATTTCCATTCCTGATACATATTTGAGTTTTTAATCTGAATTTTTTAAATAGATGGTACCGGCGTCGTGCAGATGGCTCTATGGATCGCTTTTAGGATTAGGCGATTTTCGCACCTGGAAAGACTTCAAGCGGGCGAGGCCGCAAGCTAAACCTAGTATTGTAAATGCTATACGGTTTTAATTAACAATCTTTGGATCGTCAGCGAAAAAGTACCATTCAGAAAAACATTGTTTGATATGTCGTTTACTAATGACGTGATATTTTATTTTTGATCCGTGGATAGGAACTGAGATCGTTTATTGCGATCGATTAGCAAAAATGTTGAGACAGAGCGAGAACTAATGAATGTGGAAGTGGAGTACTTGGGTGCGATCGCTGATTAACGGAATTAAGTATCATTACTGTGAAAACAGGCCTTTCCCAAGTATTATTTTCAGTATAATGTAATCCGAATAATTGTGTTTTTTTCTTTTCTAGATATGCTATAAAAATTTCTTTAAAACGTCTACTTTATATATAGGTACCGAGTATAATTCAAAAAGACGTCCACCCGATCCGAACTGCAAACAAAGACTAATACCAAAATAGATCAGCGACATAATAAAATCCATTGTCAGGACACGAACCCACGACCACGCATTCTCGGCCGCGCGCCCACCTACCAGGCCAGTTTATAATAGCCTATTGAGGTATCTGAGGCATAATCTCGCTGCAAATAGCAATACTGGAGGAAACTGCACATTTCAACAATAATGTTGAAATAATGTTAAATATTGAAATAAAATAAAAAAACCGGCGATAGCCTAGTTGGTTGTGGAACGGACTGTCAGATGAATGTCCGCAGGTTCAAATCCCAAGGGCACACACCTCTGACTTTTCTAAAAAATCATGTGTGTATTTTTTGTGAATTTATCGTTCGCTTTAACGGCGAAGGAAAACATCGTGAGGAAACTTGAAGGTGTGTGAAATCTACCAATCCGCACTAGGCCAGCGTGGTGGACTAAGGCCTAATCCTTCTCAGTGGTAGAGGAGGCCCGTGCCTAACAGTGGGCAAGTATATACCTAATACAGGGCTGATATTATTATATTATTATTACAAATGTTAGATATTGAAATAAAACTATTTTGCGAATTTTATCGCGGTTTTCATATTTTTTCTCCCAACGTTTCGAAGACTGCAGCCTTCGTGGTGACGAGGCGGACTGAGGTGTTGATCATCCGCGAAGTCAAAGTTACAATACCTCCTACCTACATTCAGTCCCGGATCTTGAATTTTTTGGAGGCGGGGCAAAATCTGGATAATTCCGCCCCCGACCACCTATATTTTTACCTTTCTTATCATCATCATCATTATTTCGCGCCCCGTGGTAAATAATTTATGTGTTTAATGTACTGAACGTCTCAGTAATCGTATAAGTTGCGATAATGATGACTTATGTATGTGTCTGCCAAGTGTGAATTTGCCGTCCTATGAATCACCACCCGGGGCACAGGCCCTAGTATGCCCCTCTCCTAGATCCTGGCCTGCCTACATTATATAATTATACTTTTTAAATTTTTTAGCTGTTTGTGGTCCGATCTACGCAGAATTAGCTTACAGTGTCACGCTAAAATCAGAAAAATAGTTTAATTTTAATATTTTAGGGATATTATCGCGGTTTTTATATTACAATTTTCTCTCAACCTTTCGAAGATTGCAGCGTTTGTGGTCCATTATTCTTATTATTTCATAGCTTTCGCACGCGGAAACCTTTCTTGGATTAAGTGTTTTGCGAAAAGTAAGGTGGTTCTCATTTGTATGTTTGGACTTTGGATGTTTAGTTATCCATTATCCCTGAGTTATTGGGTTTTTGTTCTGGGAACGGCGAGCGAAGCCGCAGGCGAATTTAGTAATTTAAGAAATGTTATTGTAAAAATGTATTAAGTAGCATGTGATTAGTTTGTGTTTCTATTTTTTTTACTAACTTATATAGTCTCTGTAAGTACCCTAAGAAAACTTTGAAGATACCATTTCAATTAAATTAGACTGAACTCGTCTAATCACACGTTTCGTTCCTAGGTATTCTATTCATAGATAATAAAGAGAATGTTAACAAACATAAAAATAGCATACATTGCTGTTTCTTCCAACTTGTCCAGAAAAATATACATGCTAAAACCCACAATGTAAGTGAAATAGACTGTAATATCGCAAATACATTGGTGATGGAAAAAAATACAGGGTGCGAACTACAAATTTGCCACCACATAAACACACCCATAATGAGCCGCATTCAGCGGGTGGTCAATAGCTTCATACAATTTGCGGTGGTATAAAAAGATGGTGCGGCCTGTATCAAGCATCGAATTCACCAGCGTCTTCGGAAGAGACGCTTGTATCCAGTGTTCCATTTTCAAATTCAACTTTTTTTGTGTGCCTAGTGTGATTGCAAAGGTAAGAAGCGTTATTTTGGAGTTTATGGTAAAAAAGTTTTATTTATAAAAAATCAAGTGCATATTATATTGTGCGGTTTGCTTTTTCGACTCCGAACGCTATGTTTCCGTAGTGTAGTGGTTATCACGTGTGCTTCACACGCACAAGGCCCCCGGTTCGATCCCGGGCGGAAACATGCGGTTATTTTTGTTATATTTAAAATTATATTTTATTTTCATTTACAATAATACTTATTGGGGGCTCTAAACTACATTTTATTTATGGTTTTGTAAAAAAATTGGAAGTAATAATTCAAAATACAATAATTTATTATTATGTTGAGTTCAAAAAAGTCACTCCTTCGAGCCGGATTTGAACCAGCGACCTATGGATAGCCATATTTACATTATACTTCTACAGTCCACCGCTCTACCAACTGAGCTATCGAAGGTTGACCATATGCGGCAAAATTGTCGTGTACATTATTAAGTGACATTAAAATGTAAATTTAAAACTCACTATAATTAAAATAATCCGTCCAAACTTTCATATATATATATTTTTTAACTCACTTACAATTCTCACTCACTCATTACTCATTTGCAACATGGTGTTATAAAAATGTAATTATTGATCCGAAAATGATAACCATTTAGGTATAAATTAATTATGCAAAGGAGCAGAATCAATCACAATCTAAAACTGGTACAAATTAGATATTCCGCGAGATCACAACTATTAAACTTTGTACGTTAAAACTGATTATATCCAGTAAATTGCAATATAATATTGTTATTACATCAGATAATAAATAAAACATATTTTACGATTACGCAAAATATACTAGGGTTTTAATATTTGAGTTCATCGATAACTTGATATTATGTACAAGTAGTAAAGTAATTTTGTAATTTAAGTATATTACTATTACTTATATATATTTATATAGATAAAATGTAAATTCAAAAATATATTTAACCCTTTTGCATCAATTAAATTGGCAAGTGAATTTAAATTCACGTCTAGTTTTTAATATGACGAAATTTTAAAACAAAGGGCATTATTTATTAATACATTTTGAATTTAGAATAAGCATAACGTTTTCTTCTTTTTCGCATCCTCGGTGTGCGCCTCTGTTCCAATGTCAATATGTCATTCTTGGCATTTATTTTTATAAAAAATAGAGATACTATGTTCGTTTAATACAAAAAAATATGATGGTATTAGCAAAATATATATTAAGCAAAGGTTTAATAGATAAGCGCTGTTTTTTTAATTGCCTACGGTGCCTAGGCACTATGAAGTTATTGCTATACTTATGTTCAAGAAGGTAAGTACTATACTAATAACTACGTCTTTTGAGCAATATTGCAGAACAATAACGGAAACAAGACTTGCGTACTAACATTAATTACCGCTCAGATTAAAGCTGACCTCAATAACTTGTGAGGTTTCGCTCTCAATAACTCGTTCATAGGAAATTATTAATTAAAGCGGATTTGTGTGGAATATTCCGCTTGATAACTTAATACTCTGCTTGCGAAGTGGATGTATAAGTTACATTTCACATCTAGATTCTGTATAGTAAACCTAATGTTTTGGATTAGTTAATTTTTTTACGCAAGTAAAACATTTATTCCACGCCTTTTTTACCTACTTGATGTACTGTTAAGAATTTAATCATAAATTTCACTATCCTCTCAACAAATAGTTTTCAACATAATTACATTCCCGTGTCAACGGCCTTATAACATCTAAAGCCGTACAAACAATTTCCCTTGCCAATTTTAAAATATTGCAATAGAACGTTAAAAAAAAACAGTAATGGCTACATACCAATTTAGCCAAGTGGCCGACCTTAAGGATTGATTGCATCCATTATAAAATTCGGTCGTATGAAGCGGGCCGGACCAATCGTCGGTACCGAGAACGAGGTCTGATCATTTGCATCGGTTCAAACAAGAATTATGCAGTGTATTCACATGTGTATTGAGTATCAGGATGTACTGGAACTTACGCGATATAAAATTATCTAGGGCCTAATGGTTATGCCTCATTTACACTTGGCGAACACGATACGAATTTCAAATTTCGTATGTACCAATTTTACTATCTGGCAGTCATTGGGTGCAAGTTTTAAATGTTTGAATTTAGAATCATTAAAATACTAATATTGATCTTATTCATACATTATTTATTCACTTCATTGTTTCGCCTCTTTGTTGAACATGATCTGACATCGAGTAATTTATTTATAACTTGTGGTTTTGTGTAACGTAACCCAACTGTTTCATTATAATCTTGTTGACATGTCCGGTTTATACACTAAAAAATCCTTCACAGTAAAACAGAACATAGGACTAACCTCTTTGCAGTTTTTCAAGCCAGTATTATTTTTAAACGTCAACGACTAAAAAGTATACACGTGTTGTTAAGTCTTACGTACTATATTACTCACTTTATGGTTCATTCATATTTTTGGTTCCTGTGTGAATTCTCAAAGGGAACGTCCTGCTTGAGAACTTCGTCGGTACTTAAGCGGCCAATTGAACTAACTGGCGCGAGTAACCCTGGATCCGGTACCGTCACATGACCGTTCCCATTGCATGTGATCTCACAATATCTGTTTTTTGAATTTCGAAAATGCATGTGCATCACTAGTTAGTAACTGTATAGTGCACTGGATTGCGGAAGTCGACAAATCGAAAAAAGAACTTTAATGTTAATAAAAAAAAATACCCGTACCTATTAAATCCAAATCACAACGTAACGTGTCAAGCCTACCCCGCTACTAAAAAATCTCAAAGCCACTCACACGTTCAATCACTCTTAGTAGACAATTTAAGGAGACACTGGGCACGGCAGGCCCACAATACAATAATGGCCCGTTCTAATGGGCGGCATCCTGTACGAGCCGTGAGCACTCAGTCAATGCTAAGAGCTCGCATCCCCCGCTCATACATCCAGACGAATATTCGTGGGCATTTGCCTAATCGTGAGATCACGGCCGAAACATAACGCGTTGCTTCGGCGACAGACCGACAACAAACTTCGAACGATGCGTTACCGATCACGAAGACGATAATACACGTGAATACATATCGGATGCAGTGCTAAGGATATAAGTGTTGAAGAACGTTGCTTGTGGTGTGCGTAGTGGCGGACATGCCTAAGAACCGACGTCTGGCATCCGGCGTTAAAAAAAAGAAGCAACTTTCGCTCGCGAAGCGATCGACTCAACAAAGTTCTGTGTACTTGATGCGATAACGTTTTAGGTGAGTAACTTTTGGATGTACTTAAATGAATTTAGAAAGTTCTAAACTTTGTTTTCATAGTTAATTTAACAATAGATTTCTTTTTCACTTTTTTGTTGGTGTAGGTATTGCGCATTTTGCACAATATAACGTATTTTATAGAGTTCAATAAAATAATTTGAAATAAAACAAAAAAAAATAATTCAAAAATGTTCCTAAATTTTGACAGCTTTTATTGGCCTACCTTCATATCTCATGTTGTAAAATTCGAACTTCAATTAATAAATAAAACTTATTCATAATTTGTGACTTTACACTTTTAGACTCAATAATAATTGTAAAATTTGTTACCTTCGATTATACTGCGTTCCAAAACTTGTTTAAGGAGGTATTTAATAAAAAAAAAACACTTAAAATACTATAAAAATGTAAACTGACCTTTGTTATTTGATCACTTTGAGGTTATGTTTTATATATTCCTATAAATTTCCATCAAAACGCTTGATGCACAAAGTTCCAATGTTTTTATTGCACTAAAACACGCACACGAGACTGTGATATCAACAGACTAACGGATGACATATGGAATATCATAAATAACTACAAATTATTTATCTTGTTATCAGCTGTTTTATTTGTAAATGTAAATGTGATAGTATGAATTGCGAAACAGTGGCATCTTTTGTATAACGCGCGAACTTGATAAACTTTAAGCTATTAACCACGTTAATCATTTTTAATATTGATACTAGATGGCGCATTATTAAATTTTATGTCGCGGTTTAAAATGAAATATAATAAATTATAATTATTGGTTGATTTTATGATAATATAATCAAAACATGAACTTATTAAAATGATTCATATATAAGTTCCTATGACGCAATTTACTATTCGAGTTATAGTATGTATTTTTCTCAGGTATTTATCTTATACCGGTATAATATCCTGTACATTCAACTTTTAATATCAGTTATATTTCACCAGCTTTTATTTAGCCATTAGTGGTGAATGGCGAAACTTCTAGTTACAAAACGTAATAAACTTTAGACTGCCAGGTGGAGGACATGTTTAGAGTTAAATATAATTTCTTGTTAAAGATTATTCGTCAGTAGATTTTGCCAGAAGCGTAGGCAGTAAAGATAACATAGCTTCCGATGAGTGAAAGAATAATCAGAATACAATCTTTATTTTTCAGAACTTACCAACATATTAAAATATGCAAACTATACTTACCTCTTTATAGCTTACTACGCATTTATATCTAAGCATCCATAGGGCAACTTGTGCTCCTAAACTTCATTGAAGATTCCGATAAAGCAAATGATAATTGACAATACCTTCACAAATTGTATCAAAGGTCAGTTGCGCCTTGCATTTTGAACCTGTGAACTGCTTCTTCACTCGAACTTCCAGTCACAATTAAGCTATGGCTGTTATTATAGCATATTCAGGGTTTGTAATAAAATCAATAATTTCCTCAAGAAATTTATTTTTTAATATTAATTACGTCACTACAATTTAATTTATAGCCATTTATAGGTTTCATTACGTACGAAAGTTCCCACAATTCGATTAATTTGTTTCGTAACGCCACTACAATGGTGAAGGAAACCGGACGTTTAATTGCAACTCTATTATTGCTAAATTAGTGAAGCCTGCTACATTTACCTTTAACAGTTTATTAAAAATAATTGGTTTATAATAATTTGATCCTTGAGGGGCTTTACAGGAAAATAGGCCGAATATTGTTTTTTCTACTGTATTGTTTATAACTAACAATCTAACGGTATTCTCGAATGAGTTTGTTACGTAGTTTTTTTAGGTTAAGAAGGCGTGCCCATACATGTATGTAAGTTTGAGTCTTACATATCTCTTGTATCCGTTTTAGAATCAAAGAAAACCCTGAACCTCACGTAAGAGGCGAGGTCAACCGTAAAACTGAATTTAAATCTAGAACATTAATTGTCTGCTATTTCCACCCATATCAGCAACTTCTGCGTTAACTTCTAAAATCCAAACCTCTTTGAAGTTCGAATTTATGATAAAGGCAGTGAGAAATGAACAATATTTCGTCTCCCAGACGTTTGTAATCTTCAGGCCGCTCCCCACTACAGGTCATCGGCCCATATAGGACGGGCCGGCCCGCTTCGCTTCCGGAGCGTGGTCCAATAATTACCTCCAAGGTCCCAAGCGACGATTTTTTGACCTACTACTGTACTATTAAGACCTTTTATCCGTTATGGGGTAGATAGTAGCGCAAATCTAACATTAACTCCTGTGTAATTAGGGGTCAACCTATTGCTATATCGGACGCAAATTTCACATATTTAAGAAACTTTTAACATTGTAGTTAGTATTTTTAATCTTATTATTTTTTACAATATTCATTCAACATTCAATTTCATTGATTGTATCGCACGCAATTTTTTTTTATTTCTTATTTTTTTTTGTATGACGAGACGAGCTTGCCGTGCACCTTATGGTGAGCGATACGACCGCCAATAAACAAATGAAACACCATCCAAACTATCATTTCTAGACTCGATTCCTAGCGTAGGTAATACAAATTTCTAATACGCTAAATTACTGGAGTCTTCTTTTTTAATTATAATTAATATATAATTAAATTAATAAAAATGAAATATATAGAACAAGTATTTCTTACCTTCCTACTTAATACAGTTTTGTGCTATGGCTCGCATCAAAATAATCAAATAAGAACAGTTAGAAATAGTTCACGAAAGTCCCATATAAGAAATAAACCAGACTGACCTATTGGAAGTCTCATAAACTCATTTAAAAGCAATTCACCCATTTGAATATCCAAAGGTGTTGGTCAAAGTGTCTTCGGTATAAACTTTTACCATTATAAGTTTGATTGCGGTACTTGCGATGCATACAGATTGCTGTTTTATTGCTAAGAAAATATAAGCTCTCGCCTTTGATCCCGAAGGGCTAGGTAGCGGGGCAACTGTTGCACGTACTTCTGGACGCGTTTATTTGTCCCGTAATGCGATAAGAGTAAATCAATTGCCATTTCGGCTACAGATTCTAATATCGGGCACGTTTTTATTTAGGAACATACTTTTTATTGTCGAACTAGGAAAACTCTGGTCAATTTTTTTATTTCACTAAGTCGAAAGCTGTTGCTATTTCTGATGGACTGCAGCTGGTATTGCCTGCAAGGTATTGGTGGTAGGATGTATTTTGTATCCGCCTTGACAGCAACTACTGTAGACAAGCTGTTAAAAACCGCCATAATGGCCCACGTAAGTGTGTTGCGTCCGGGATCAGCCCGCATATATCCGGTTTCAAGAGGCCGGCATAATTGTGTCGACTGCCGAAGGGTTATCATCTCTCGTCAGTCGACATTCTATTGCACCTCACTTGCACTTACCATCAGCAATGGGGTCACTTAGCCGAACACGTATGAAAAATGTATTTAAAACATCTAATATCGAAGCGCCATACCATGAACCATCCAATGCTTTTAAAATTAAATATCACCTGGACTCCACTTCGTTACCATCATGTTCAGTTGGGTCAAATTGCCGTGCTCTAGTAAAACGAAACAAAGTATTCACTGTTTCCGAAGAGTGGCGCTAACCAGCGCTTGTCATACAATACTATATAGAAATCGGATATTAATCAACCTTGATTCCTATAATTGGCGGAACTATACCCGCCGGAGCTCACCTTGGCCGGCGCAGTCGGCGACATCAAGGAGGAAACTATTGGAAAATCTATGAGTTAATCTAATTACATACTAACGGAGCGAGAATCATCAATCAAAGCAGAGGCTGATAGGAAAACCACCGTGGAAGTATTGTAGGGTGACTAAGATTTAAATAGCGCCAATCGCGGTCACTAATTGTCCACTTGGATTGACCCTTGAAACTACCTTTGATTCGTAGAACAACAGAACGTATAAGAGAAGCCGACACGTGTTTTTAATTATATTAAATTATAAGAGAAGTTCAAATTGGCGCCCAGAAAATTTTTCAAAGCGTATAAACGGCGGGAAAATTTTATTATTTGGAATAAATAGTTTGTTAAAATAACGCAGTGATTCTAAAATTTTAAACGATAGATATATGTATGACAACTTTATCATCAATAACGAGCGCGAATGTTTTGTGTTAAACTTGCAATGTTTTCGAAATTAGTGTCTGTTTTAACCCGCCTGTCCGCTTTGAGCTCACTTATATCTACTGATGGATGGATGAAATGGAAATGGTGGAAAGCAAGATTATATTAGGCCAAATTATAAAGTCTGTTTGCGTTTAGTGCTTTTATACTGACAAGCATTGCCTAACACATCTGGTTGAGTAGAGCATGACCATATTTTTTTTAATCTTAATCTTCTAGAGTAAAAAGCAAACAAAAAAAAAGAAAATTGTTTTTTTACTTATTAACAATTTTGCAACCATACAACGGCTAAAAAGCTATAGGTTCGAAATATGATTCATAATATTTTCGCCAAATCACTATCTGAATCATTGTCTGTAAATTTTTAACCTACTCATGATTGCAAATATTATGTAATACTAGTAGAACCAATGAAAATATTCACTGAAACGTTTCTCATTTCTTTATCTTCTTTTATAATATATTATTGCTTCCACTGTTTATTTATTATTTATAATTTCACAATAAAAAGATACAAATCAATAAATACGACTTTCTAAAATTCAGTAAGTCGTCGCTATGTCAATATTATATTGCCAAAAAATAAAAAAATCTAATAGTGTTTGCCAATTGAGTACTTTAGCTTGTGTTCTTAATTTTTAGATGTTATTAAATGTTTAAAGCTGTAGAGATCAGTTACTTCTGGATCGGTTTGGAATTCTGTTTAAAAAAAATATTTTGAATGTGGAATCAAGTTTTTTAGAATCATGCCATTGCCTACGCAGGATCATAGATATTAAGTAGATTTAATACGGCATGTTATCCGCTATTATTTGTTCTACGCGATGCTATTTCGAGTTACTTGTACTGACAGTTGTGCTTAGCATGAAAATCTTAGATAAATTTACTAAGAACGAGTGCTAAGCTTATTTGAGTATAAATTTCATGGCATTTAGTCTATAGGTAGTCAACTTTATAAGTCATTTTATATTTAATTTAACTGTTAATTAAGGTAAAAAATTGGATCATAGTAACCTTTCGATAAATAGTTTTTTTTTTTATTGTTCAATTAATAATATCCTGAATATTCGGAGAAACAAACAGGTCATTCGTGTGACTAGTAAAGGATTTAACTGGTAATGAATGACTAAAATAAGTATAGTGGAATTTAATTAACAGTGATAAAGGATTCGAGAATGTCCTTAAGGCATATTTTGCGTAGTTGTATTATGGTATGACTGTAGTACTAAGGTGTCGGGTTTGATGCCCGGGTCGGGTGTTGACATTAGATTTTTCTACTCAATATCAGCCCGAAGTCGGAAAGAGTTCAGTAAGTGAAAAAAAGACTCATACTTGCGCCCTATTACTTGTGACTTTACTTAGTTGACGACTTTGGTGAGTTCCACTATTCCCCCTAAAAAGGAAAAAAGTGTGACGCTACATATCATATAAACATTTTTATTTCGAATATAATTACGATTCAAATCTAGCACTTAGCGGGCAATGTACGACGACATTTACTCAATTAGTTATCCCCATACACGACTATATAACTAGTAAAGTAAGCATACAATGTAAATTTGGCGCCGGCGCCACTCAGTGAAGTTCAAAGCAAATATTTGTACGTCAAATAACGACAATGCTATACTTTTTGCTCTGAAACGTGTCAATCAATTGTATGTTACGTAGATCTTATAAACAGTTCTACATAATACGTATGAGAAGTCTAGTTGGTTATGAAATAGGGGTTGCATCGTCTCACCAAACTGAGAGTGACGGAACAGAGAGTGCTTGTGTATTTCGTACACTATAATATATCCTGCGTACCTGGCTGATCTCCGTTGAGATTGGCCGCTGTGGTCAAAATTCAGTTAGGAAGGAATCAAAGGAGTCGCAGGTACGTTCGCCATCTTGACATGGATCTACAAATCGATTAGCGGTATTATGAGACCAAAGTCGTAATTAGCATATTAAATCACTTATCAATATACCTCTACAATATATTATACCGAGTACGGTGTAAATACTGTATTTACTACGTTGCGATAGTGATCCAAATCTTGGTCCTTGAGGTCATTTGTGTCCCAAAGTTCTGCGCATGGGCACCAAGCGCTAGGAAAATACTTACATAACTACAAACTAATGGTAACTCTACGAGTAATTCACCTTACATTTAATGCAATACCGGAGACAATGATGTCTTATACTGTTCTCAGAATCTGGTGTATCATTAATAACATACCTAAGGTTTAAGATGCGATAGTGATCCAAATCTTGGTCCTTGAGGTCATTTGTGTCCCAAAGTTCTGCGCATGGGCACCAAGCGCTAGGAAAATACTTACATAACTACAAACTAATGGTAACTCTACGAGTAATTCACCTTACATTTAATGCAATACCGGAGACAATGATGTCTTATACTGTTCTCAGAATCTGGTGTATCATTAATAACATACCTAAGGTTTAAGATGGGTATGTTATGTGTCAAGTCCTTTAATGATTTAACTGTATACCGATCATTAGGAACTTCTCGGAAACGAAATATCCTTTAGCGGATTTTTATGGGATTAAAATCGATTACGTCTTGTCGATATATTCTCGTTGTAAAATTTGTTTTAATGGTAAATTTTCCTGATATGTAACGTTATAGGTAAGCTTGATCAAAATATATTAGATTCTATGCTTCATTTAGAGTCGATTTTAATAATTGATGATTGATTTATTCATCGTCATGGCTTCATTCATTGTACCAATAACTTCAGTCATATAATATATTTTGGGTCTCATATGTATTTAAGGTCTCTTGTGGGTGAATGAAACGTGGATACACTTCTCCTTACCCCTGAGAGACAAAAGCTTGATTTTACACAATGTAGGTATGTAGAATAGGTGATCAACACATCATTGAAGTATATGTGAAGTATATTGAGACAAGCAACTTAATTCAACCATTGAAATTGTATCTAACCGTTATGCTGTCATTTTGACCAAAATCCGAGACGAGCACAGAGTAATGACGCGCAGAGCTTTCATTGGCAATATTTGTTCATTATGTAGAGTTAGTGAGAGTTATTTTAGCTTCCATATTTATATATTAAGGTTCAAATTAGCTTTTCATGTTTTATAAAATAATTTCTGCATGTTAAACATTCCTTAAAATAATATTCAGTTTTCAATGATAGTTAACGAAACTATATAAAGCAGATACGCAACCAAGACGTAAAATTAACTAAAAAGCATGTTGATTAAGTAAATATATCTATACATATTATAAAACCAAGTCCCGTTTATATCTGTCTATATGTTATCGATTTTTCCAAAATCTACCGAATGGATTTTTATGAAATTTGGTATGGAGATAGTTTAATAACTTGGGAAGATTATAGGCCACTTTCCATCCCGGGAAAATATATAGCGGGACTTATTTCGGAAATCTCCTTAACGCGGGCGAAATCGCGCGCCAAAGCTAGTTTAAACTAATATTTGCTTAGTTTTAGCTTCTGAACGATTCAGTACTCTACGATGTTCAAATTAACGAGTTACTTGAGAAATGTTTTTGCCATAGACAAGTTCAACGTCGAATCGAATATATTTTTTGCACACTTGTACATACGTTACGGGACACCGTGCGGAACATTGATATCTTCACTGTTCTGATGCCCTAGTATTTGAATAAAAATGCTTTGAGATTAAGCAGTCAACAAATAAATAATAATATCAGCCCTGTAACATACTGTCACAGCTGGTCACGGGCCTCCTCTACTGAGGGATTAGGCCTTAGTCCATCCAGCTGTAGTGCGGATTGGTAGACTTCACATACTCTCAAAATTCCTATAGAGAGCTCAGGGGCCTTATTCTCTATCCCGCACGTTATTTTGGCAGTGCGTAACAAGCACGGAACACAACGCATCATGTTTAGGACTATAGAAATTTGGCTTACAGAATACCATTCCACGCACATTTCTCGAAGATAACATGACACGGCCGCGTTACGCGTTTACACTATCATACAGAATAAGGGCCCAGGTTGCAGATTTCCTTACGATGATTTCTTCACAGTTAAAGCAAGCGATTATTCACAAAAAATACGCACATAATTATACGCACATAATTTTAGAAATGTCAGCGGTGTATGACCTTGAGTTTTGAACCTGCGGACAATCGCCTTGCCAGTCCGTTCCACTCCCAACTAGGCTATAGGTAATGTATGAATGAAATCAATTCGTATTCTGAGAACTCTATATTTAATATTGGCCTTAGCTGCGGCTTCGTGTACGCTAACTTCCTTAAGCTATAAGTAAAAGAATGTAATGCATTTTCGAAGAAATTTCAAATAAACAATTCCTTCCTCTTTAAGATATTAGTGAGGAAACTCTAAATGATATTTTAATCTCCTAAGGGTTAGGTAGAAGCGTTATTATACTACTAACTGTGAATTCATCATCATCATCATCAACATCATCAGCCCCTTGCAGTCCACTGCTGGACTTAGGCCTCTACCAAGTTATGCCCGGTCTACTGCTTCATGCATACAGTCGCTACCGGTCCTCTTGTGCAAGTCGTCCCGCCATCAGCCAGAGAACGTCCCACGCTACGTTTGCCATTATATTACATTGTATTTACATTCTAGGTTTATAATTGTTACCCTAGATAACCCGCGTTCGCGCGCGGGTTTTCGCGCGCATTTTTCTGCAAAAGCATTCAGTTCTAACCTATGTTGTGTTTCTGTTTTTGCGTTTGACTTGTACAAAATACGCATTATATAGTAAAATGGTCTCTTAGAAGGCTTTAGAATGGTCTCTTGGCTTTAATGTCAAAAAATACGCGGTCTTAACAGCTTCAAGTTAACTTAGATCTTTACCTAAACGTCCCTAAACTACCTCTTACTTCTCTAAACAATTACGTTGTTAGTTTAACGTTTTCTGAACAAAAACTAAAGAGCAATACAAAAAGCGTGTACTCAGACGCGTTTTTATTTGTTTAGCCGACGAGCTGTGGCGGGTTGAAGGTCGCCAGCTTCCGCTACGTCTTTGCTTGGCGCCAATTCCTTCATTGAATCGATAAAGGTCCGGTAGTTTTGCGGTTTTGCTTGTCATCGTGGGAATTTTTTAAAAATGTATTAATTATTGCGTGCCAGTGTGACGAAAAGTTAAGGATAGTATTCGGATTTAGGACCGTGAGCTCATCCCGCGTAGATCGGACCGACGTCAGCATTTTTTTTAATTTTGCATAATTTTAGAATGCAGGTACATATTTTAACGTTGACTTATCGGACAACCTATACTTTAGTGACCATGAAGATCATCTTCGAAATGTCAGGAGAAAATTAAAATATATTAAACCGATAAAATCCGAAATCTACTTTTATTTAGATGTCTAATTATCGCATAAACATAAGAAATCATTAAGATTGAAGTTCAAATCATTGACGTAGCCTGCAACAAAGGGGTATTTCAAAATTTGTTGAGATCATTTAAGGGCAGTGGAGACTTTTGGGCCTCCGCTTAAGTTTAATGTGACAATGGGGGGCCCCTGAGGGCCGTATTATTGATACGGCTGAAACGCCTATAGTTAAAATAATAAAAACACATTATTCTATCACGATAAGTAATATGTGTACATATGTACTAGATTTGGCGTTCCGAATATTCACTGTGTTCAACTGAATTGAACTGCAATCCATTCAAACTGACTTTAGTATGGTCAATATTGACAGCTTGCGGTCAATATTGACACTCATGATATAAGAACTCGAGTCTAAGTGTAATCCTGGATTTGAAAAAAAAATAATTAATCAAATAAGTAAAATTATTTGTTGTTCAAGAGAATAAATAGTTATAACAGTGACGTATTGGTTGCCATTTTCGTTCAGATTTTGAACAAATAGTTTATATGGACGTTCCTGTCTATAGAACATATGTCCATGTATGGTAAATTATGCCCAATGGACGCCATATTTTATGATTGAGACCTTTTAATTCTTTCGTAAACATCGCTTCCTAGTTACAAACGAAAGACCTACGTCATATTTTGTTATAATCATGATAATTTTTATGTAAATACTACGTAAATGACACACCAAATACCTTATTTGTAGGATTATCTATTTTAAGCTCATTACAAAATGACCGTATCATTTAGTGCACTTAATAATTATCGGAACAATTTTCCTCGATCCTTTCATTTTCGTAGAAGCCTTGAGTAATAAGAATACAAGCTGAAACGCCATAAACGGCTTGTAGAGCATCGTAGTTGCTTATATAGTACGCTTGCTTGAAGTCACGCTGTATTACTTCGATTTAATAGGAAATATACGATTGACACAATTTAGATGGGAGGCAAAGTTGAGGTATACAGTTACTTACATAACATCACGCCTGTTCCCTTCAGGAGTGGGCAGAGATATACTCCCAACAACTATGTTAGTTTTCATTATGCCTATAAGAAATGGTGAGACTATTGCTAAATTTATTCGGCATATCCAGGCTCCGAACAGATACTGAAGAGATAAATCCGGACATTAAACTCAAAATTTGACAGCTGCGTGTTCAAACCACGCCTCTAAGGACCTGGGTTCGAATCCCGGATAGCGCAGTGATTTTCTTTAGTAGTGTCTGAAATTTGTGCCCGATATGGCGATAGGCTAACTTCCTATTATGGGAATACACAATGCGAAAAGAGGGTGCCCCGATTGAACTCTGCCTACCTCTTCTGTGATAAAGGCGTGACGCCAGAGACAGTTAGACAAAATCTGACTCTTTCAATATTTCACGGACAGACACGACAAGCATTTCCGTACAACTATACCCATAACTAATTATTATCTGTCTGCTTTTTGTGCATTTTACAAACTTTACATTAAAAAACCACAATGTCTTGGCGCCACTTGTAAATCAGTGGAAAAAACTGGCTTCGATATTACCAAAGAGGAAAAATAAAATAATACAGTTAGGCCGCTTTACGTCTGTTTTTTCATTATCCAACTCCTTGGTAATAAGTAATATTTTAACATATCTGACAAGCTTGTGTATTTGCTTTTCTAATATGATTTATATTAGCATCCCCAGAGGGAGTTGACATTGATAAAGACTAACCCCCTTATTCATAGACGTTATTTATCTAAGGACGGAGCATTGCTGTGATAAAGTCTGTTTCTCAGCTTTGTTTATCTGACAGCTTGCTGTTTGTTCAGCTTTGTTTCTCTGAAAACCAATTAGATTCATGTTGTATCTCAATATTAGCCAATCACAACGGCTCTACGTCTACGCACTGCGAAGGCTGCCATGCCGTCAGCACTGGAAAACAGACTTGTTATCACAGCAATGCTCTGTCCTTAGATAAAAAATGTCCATGGATACGGGCGTAAGTCAATAACTTCCTTCAAATCCTTGCTTGAAAACGTTGACGAATTCGGAAGGCTCGCCAACCTTATATTGATCCATAACACTTCCCATGATGTGAAGAAAGAAATCAATGCATCACCAGCTCCGGTATAGTCACATTGCCATGTCAGGATGAGGAAGAAATTACTCGTTATCAATGAAATGCGAATATTCTAAGAGAAAAATCTTTAAAAGGAAACTGATAAGAGATACTGTCACAATCAATTGTGATTTCATTGTAATCATTTGCGTTATCTTACTACTTCGGATAGTCACGTAGTTATCATCTTATCAGTAAAAGTCGCGCACAGATTCTGTGTTAATCCGTCCAATGATGGTAGGTCTCTCACATGAGAGTCCTCCTGGGTAGGTACCATCGCAATGTCTTCTGCCGTCAAGCAGCAGTGTGTAGTCACTGTTGTGTTCCGGTTTGTAGACATTGTAGCCAGTGTAACTGGACATAATAAGACTTAACATCTCATGTCTCAGGATGGCGAGCGCAGTGGAATACCAAACGATACTTTGTAATTCAAGGTGTTGGATGGTATTTTTTATGTTTATAGGCGGTCGTATCACTTACCATCAGGGGAACGGCAAGCACGCCTCGTCGTTCAAAACAAAAAAGAAATCCGCCACTGTTTAAATCTGGTAGACCCATATCATCATCTAAAGTATTTGAAAGTCCACTGTTGAAGGCCTCCTTTGATGATTTAGACATTTTAGCAGCGGCCTACCATGTAGACAGTAGTCTACAGCGTAATCTCTACAAATACGCTGTGGATATAATTGTCTACAGTTAAATGCTTGGTAACAAGCAGTTCTAGCTACTACTCTCGGTAAAAGCAACATCGAGTGGCTAATTTCTAATCCCTATTAATTCTAATTAAAGCCAACTTGGCCGAAAATTCTTGATATTTTTCGTATTACGGGTGTTCATGGACGGGGACAATTGACTCTAGGCAAAATATATATAAAGCACATAATTCAATGGTTTAAAATCGATCCGGAGTTGGCGTCCAGTTTGTAATGTGGGAAGACGTCAATAAATCCAGCCAAGTATGTTTCTGATTCCACCGATTAAATGTAAGGAATTTTAAAGCAATCGTATTATGTTTGTATCGTATAATCGTACTCGCATTCAATTTTCTATGTTAAATGGTATTTGGTATAATGACTACATATATTTTGTCGGTAAGGTGTGTCGAACATAGTTTTATTTATTTGATTAAAAATGTTTACTTCATCGTTTTGTCAGAGTTTAGTCGTAAAGTTATTTTTTTATATTGTATTATTTATTTTAAATTAAATATTCATTGGAAGTATATTTCAATATATCACGTGTGTCAAAAGTTAATTTGTATGTACAAATCAAAATAGGTACGCAAAATAAAAAAATAAACATGAGTTTGTTCAGCCTACCATAGTAATCATTATTTAAAAATAAAAATAACATTAATCACGTCACACAACTGTATTCTAATTTTAAATTTATCCCTACATTTTGGAGGTAATCTGTGCTAAATATGCACACATCAGGCGCATTTCATCGAACTGCGAGCGTAGACGATGACGTAGTTGCAACGAACTGGCTGTTAATAATAATAAAAAACAAAATCGCAAAAAAATCACTCTTAACAGTTCGCGTTTTGACTGATCATCATCTAGAGAAAAATATTGATAGCTTAATAATTAAATGTTTTTCAATTTTGAGCTTAATGTTCATTCGTATAAGGAGTTTGTTGAGTGAAACCAAATGTAAACAAATTTGTTATCTGTGACCGTCTGCGAGTCCATATGCTAACTGGTAAATTGGGAATGACTGGAGCGTTTGTTCAATGAAATCATGAACAGAACTGGTTTTGGGTTCACGGCACTGAAGATTTTTTTCTGACAGTGGATTGGCCTCAAAAAATAATTAATGCCATGAAGATATAAGCTGTGCATCAATAGCACGAATATTGATTGACTTTGTTCGAATACGATTTAAATTTTAACGGTTTTTAAATTTTAAATGTTTGATTAATTACTTATAAAGGAGACTGTTTAGGCTCACGTATTTTTTAATTTAGAATTGATTCTAACAAAAAGATTAAAGGTTACTTTCGTTCCTTATTATAAACACATAGAAATGATTATTGTGTAATGCGAAGCATAATGGTTTTTTACTGAAAGACTTTTCTCCTCTATGCTTCTGGCACAGAATAGGTTTTATGAACCATTCTGATTCTCGTTGCCATTTATTTATTCGCTCACACCTTCAAACAACATTGGAACTATAAAAAAAATTCCGTGTCTTTTCCTACTTTGACAGTAACAAAATCATCGTCTGTCAACGATAGAGCAACTAAATAGAAACTTAATTGATTCTTTTTAATGATTTTTTGGTTATTTTTATGCTGGTATTAAGTTACGGAATGTATTTTGTACCCGCCTGTACAGTGACGACTGAACAACGAAAATCTGGTATAGTAGCCGAAGTCAACGTCACTAATGTCAATTCATGATTACTCTGTAACTAAAAATAAATCAATTTAGACCACAGAGCGGGTCAGTGTCATCCGATAAGTGAACTACGAAATATTTGTCTTCATGGCCGGCATAATTTTAACGATCTTCAAGGGCCACGACTTATTTTGCCGGCACTATATTAAGATACACAGCGCGTAGTTTCGCCGTAAAATGACGCTAACAATTTAGTAGCGCTAACTAAATCGGAGAGATCAAACGGCTGCAAAGATTATCTACAAGATAGGTTATATCGCGCTTGATAATCATAGTTAGAAGCGTATTCTAGAAAACTCCGTCTGTGTTATGATTGTTCGTTCACAGAAAATATTGTGAAATTTTCGCCACGCCATTGATTTTACGTAACCGATAACATTTCGCTAAATTGATTGATTTCGAGAATAGTTTAGAGGCCTCGACTTTTTATATATGTGGAACACTTATCAGTTATCTATTGGTATTAATTCGATAGGATTTGGGACATGACCCCCACTTAAGATACGAAACAGCAACCTGTCCATATAGCAGGGTTTTCCTTAGAACCAGTGCAACTACGTCACTTCGACTGATTCATGCTGTGGACAAATATTGCATCCGGCGTCGCTAGCTTAATTTTAAGACGCAGTTTAACAATTCTGATGGTAGGGCTAGTCCAGAGTTCCCTAACCCTTTCAATATTGTTACTGTGATCTATGTGGAAAATTAATTTTACCCCGCCTTCAAAATGTTATCAAAACAAACAATACAAGCAGATAATTTATCATGAATTGCAATACAGCCCTACAATTTTAACGTCAGCTCTGTCTCTTCTATTAACCGACTTCAAAAAAGGAGGAGGTTATCCATTCGGCGGGATTCTTTTTTAATGTTTGCTATATATTTTGCGATCCTATAGTTAGGTTTTTTGTTACCCCCGTGAAAATATTGATATACCCCCGTGGAAGTAATTACCCCGAGGCTAGGAATCCAGGGGCTAGACCAATGTATGATAAAAAAAAGTACATGTCAGGTCTTTAACCAATAGTCTAGGTCTAAATTCCTAGGTTCAACGCTGACTTTGACGCATGGTGCGTCCTGCCGACGATCTGACGCGCTATTAATCTTAACATCAGTTTATCCGATGATAATATATTGTTTGAAACAAACGATCCGATGGATTACGTTTGAGTACACGCAAATGTTAATGGAGAGTACTCAAAGGCGGTGATAGTGGTATACGATAAATCTGATGTGATAAAAAATGATTGAACGGATTTTTACTGGCCTATAAATACGACATTGAAGATTTAAATTCAGACCAGTTTCTTTATTTCGGAATATTTCTATAATCTATCAACCAGCATCTTCAAGTTATCGCTATCTCTATAATTCTGAAGGAGTTTGATCCCCCCAGAGAGCGTTGACGTAAGACAACCAGTAAAAATTGGGCCTTTCTGCTTCATTGAAGAAATTCGTTTTGCTGACTTGACTGCTCGGTGTTTCCCAACGAGATCGAATCAGAAATGAGGAGATCCGTAGGAGAACAAAGGTTACCGACATAGCCCATAGGATTAGCAAGTTGAAGTGGCAGTGGGCCGGGCATATAGCTCGAAGAACCGATGGCCGTTGGGGTCGAAGGGTTCTAGAGTGGAGGCCACGTACAGGCAAGAGAAATGTCGGACGCCCGCCTACAAGGTGGACGGACGACCTGGCTAAGGTTGCAGGAAGTCGCTGGATGCAGGCCGCTTCCAACAGGTCGACGTGGAGATCCTTGGGGGAGGCCTATGTTCAGTAGTGGACTTCCTGTGGCTGAGATGATGATGATGATGATTAAGGGCAGACCGATGAAGAAAAAACGCGTACCCTTCTACAGTTAGTACGTCAAATTCTATAGACAAGTGATAGAAACATAATCATAAGATTAATTAGAAGACTAAACTTTGCATAAAAACTCAAACTGACTAGACAGGTCATTCATCTTAATTGTGTGCCAATTTTCAAATCAAATTAAAACGTCAAAAACGAATACATTAAAGATTTAGCAAAAAACGACCTTCACATTTTAAGGTCCCCGTCTATTTGCCTTCAGGTTGTACAAAAAAATGTATTTGAATAATTTAACTGTACAGACTAGTGTTTACAAATTAAATTGATTAATATACGAATACAAACGCACATAACGCCTTAAACCCAAAGGTGTGGGCAGAGAGACTTCGAATTATACAGATAAAGAATAAGGATTAGAGAATTAGCGATGGAAGTTCACTTCTGTTTATCAAAACTTTGTGAATATATACAAAACCACAAGTAATCTACAGCCAGTCTTACATAATGAGATCTAAGCTGTCAAGACTGGGGTAAAGATAGAGTATCGACTGAGGATAGCTGATTATTCCTCGCCACTTATGCTTGTTCGAAAGGCATATACACAGAGTGATCCTAAATCGGGTCACTTACGAACCATTAGCGGGTTTTACAAGTCGCTATCCGCGATATAAATATCCTTTAACAACTACTTAACAATTTTCTAAATAAAGTTATTAGTCAGAGTACTAGTTAAGCTATTGACTTGTGACAAAGACGATACCAAGAAACATGATTTACAACAGGACGTTATTAACATATGATAATAAAAAATGGTGTGACGACTAATATTTAACGGCTGTCGTGTACGTTGTCTCAATGTAATGCACCGAAGTAGCGTGGTTAGCCAATAAAACTGATTATTCTTAGTGCAACGATCAGGTCAGAATTTGGAAAAAAATCCTGTTTCAGTGATTTTCAAATAAGAAATGTATTCGATTTACTTTTAAATGTCAATTTCTTTTGAGACGAAAAATATTTTTTTATAATAGCATTGTCGTTTATTACATAATGGGATAGAAATATGCTTTTGGTATGGCAATAAATCCTTGACTATTAATATTGGCAAAATCTCTAATAATAAAATGTGTTAAAAGAGAAGTTCTAATTGTAACTCCGCCCATTCCTCGGTAAACAGACGCGAGCTAATTTGAACCACAGAATAATTACGTGTCAACTAATCATATAACCCAATTAACAAACGAATTTGGCGTCAGCTATGAAGAGTCAACAACCTGTGATTAGAAAAAACATAATTTATTTTATGCGAATGACTGTACGGTGTATTTTTGGAACTATTACCACACCGGCACGTGCTGGCTGTAAACTTTGGCGACCCACCAAGCCGTATCTCGCCAGCTTGATGGGCCAAGCCTCCGGAAACATGAATCTTGGGCAGCAGGGAACATGTATAGCAGACTTCAGGTACTGCTTGAGGGAAAGTGGTCTTTCGAAATAATATTCTTATGGTGTATTTTTCGGTATAAGCAGCCGAAGTTATTTCAATCAATCAATCAGTCATTTGCCGTCCATTGCTGGACGTAGGCCTTCTTAAGTGAGCACCAACCGTTCCCATCTTTAGTGGTCGGTCCATCTTGCAGTAGTGCGTTCTATGCTACGTCTACCTAATTACCATCTCCACTCGGGCACTTGTCAGCTCCATCAACCGTCTATCCGTCTGGTGACATGACTAGCCCACTTCCACGTCAGTGTGCTGATTCCTCGAGCGATGTTGCTCTGGTTCTTAAGCGGACTCAACCATCAGATTAGATACTTCTTTCAATATGGTATGGCAAACAATATATATTGCCAGTAAAGTGCAATTAATTTAAGTTAAGGCAAATTCTTGACAAGTAAATGTCAGATCGCGCATAACTGATTAATTTCATCGAGACCTTGTACAAAGTTTATTAAATGCACGTAACCGTCACCAATGTTACGTCAGAAAGTATTTGGACGTGACCTTACTTACGCAAGTGCATTGGGCGACAACTGACTGGGCTTCAGGCCGCGTTGCATCATGCTGGTTAGCACGTCGAATTCTTTCGCTTTTGACACGCCTCTGTGCATTTAACAACACGTTTCAGTCCTTATTTTAGAAGGCTTTGTCGGAATTATACGACTGTTCACTGTTTTTTTTTTAATGACTCCAATCTCAACCTTCGATCGATTCCCGAGAATAATCCAATTATATTACGTCATTTATAAGCGTGTCAAAAAACTTTGTACAGATTAGTCAATTTTCTGAGGTATCAAAAAAGCGATTGAAAACTGCGGTGATTTGCTCCCTACGTTAATTAGTTATTACGTTAATTATTTTCCTACGTTATTACGTTAATTATTTTCCCCTCATAGTCTTAAAATATTTTTTTGACAAAATACTGGCCCTCTCTGACTCAAAAAACTTAAGTTCCCCCTACTCACCAGTCTCTGAGTTCAGATCCCAAAGTAGGTTGTTCAATACGAAAAAAAAAATCTGAACCAATAAAATGTTATACATTTCATAAATTTTTACTTTATAGTCATTTTGGAAAGCAGTTTTTATCAGAGAAGAATAGAAAAGAAACTACTGTTGCTTATTCCAAATAGGGACATTTTGTCATTGCGTTAATAAATGAAACCACATACTCGTCTTTACCTAATATTGTACCAAATATCATCCATGAATAACGAATGTTTTCCAGAAAAATCCCAGATTTATTATAATTGTTTTTTATGACATACCAGTTTAGTCAAAAAATGGCGTGTGGGGGAGCCTTCTGACTAAAAGCGTGATGTTATTGCTGCGACTAATTCTAGAGTAGTAGTCGAAGCATTAGGGTGAGTAAAATTAAAATTAACTTTTTGTACATTATTATTTTGTTAGAATTTTGTATAAATAGCTAATGTTGAAAAAACTAATTGTAAACTGTAATTTACCAAATGATTATATTGTTTCATTTAGTAACGTAACACCACAATGACGTTTGATTCAGGGCTCGTGACAACAGTTCTGAAATACGCAGAGCCCCTCCTGACGATACGTCAACATCTATATGTAAAAGCCGACAAAATTCTGACGTAATAATGCGTTGGTTTCCATTGAGCATGTAGTTTTCCTTATCGTAATAATTGGACCAGTTATGCGTAGCCTATATTTTAGGTACTATTCGCCGCTTCCCTACGTAAATGTTTTACTGGTGGTAGGTTTCTCATACGTGAGAGTCCGCCTGGGTAAATCCACCGCAATTTCTGCCGCCAAGTAGCAGTGTGTAGTCGCTGTTGTGTTCCGGTTTGCAGGATATTGAAGCCAGGGTAAGTACTGGACAAAATAAGACTTAACATCTCATTACACAATGTCTATTTCTACTGCCAAGCAGCAGTGTGTAGTCACTATTGTGTTCTGGTTTGAAGAAGACTGTACCCAGTGTAACTACTGGACATATTAATAAGATTTAATATCTCATGTCTAGATAGCGCAGGGCGCAGGATGATGAGCGCAGTGGAATACCTAACAATACTTTGTAATTTAAGGTCTTGAATGGTGCTTCTAATATATGGGCGGTCATATCGCTTACTATTAGGCGAAAGGCAAGCTAGTCTCGTCATTCAAAGAAATAAAAAAAGAATATCCGTTCCCTCTATAAAGAGCTGACTTGCATTTTGTTGGCTCACTATTACAGTATTCTATGATATATTTTAGCATAATTTGAATTAAATATGTCGTTTCTATCTCTTTTACAGTAAACATTTTCAATAATCTCGAAAGACAAATAAAGGGGGAATCATGAGTTGTCTTTTAAAATTTTTACCAACATCATAATTTTAAATATAATTTTCCAACATAAGTAACGGATAGGACCTTGTGGTAATGAGCAAGCCATTCGGATATAAAGTTCATATTAGGAAAATAATTATTCAGTATTAGAACAATAATTTAAAAAATTAGAGCAATCCGTTACTACCTTCAGCAACTACGCAAAAATCCATTACTGTGATAAAAAGTATATATGACAGTCCAAGACATATCCTATCTGTATTCTAAATTCAAATCTATGCAGCGGTTTCTAAATTTACTTTTACAAACATCCCAGTATCTCCACAAAGGCATTTATCATAAAAAATGTTTTTTTTTTGTTTGAGCAATAAACCAATGGTTCGCTGCATAACTGATCATAAATGTCGTCAATAATTGAATTATTCTGCGCATAAACATCAAAGCCATTAGAAACCTCATCGAACACGTTTTTATTAGGTTGTAAAGACAAAATAAATCTATAAATATTAATAAATTAAAACCAATCTCGCATGTTTGTTTATAAAAACTTTTAATTAGTCATTCAGCGTATATCCCCATGACGCCAAAGGGTGTGCGGCGCCTTTTTCAACAAATTATGCGACGCGACGGTACAGTGGCGACGACGTAACGATGTTTTTACATGCGTCTTTTTATAGTTTAGAAAAACACGTTTAATAATCTTTTTATTGACTATGTATTGGTCGCGGTTCTGCCCGCTTGTAAATGTATCATTGTATATTTTTTTCGGGATAAAAAGTATTATATATATGATATGCATCTGTACGCTAAATTTCATCCAAATCCGTTCAGCAGTTTTCGCGTTTACAAAATATCTTCATAAAATCGCATTTATAATGTCAGTAAGACTTTTTCATTACCTTATATTGTACACCTTCAAGTAAAGTGGGAGTGTAGGTAGGTGTGCCGAGCCTTGTGTCCACGCCTTTGGATTCATGGATAGTCATTAGTTATTTGTTACAATTCTATGATTACTCAAAACACATGAAGAGGGACAAGAATTACTATATAATGGATAGCCCTGTAAATGTATGTCGGTTTTCCAATTTCAGCGTGTAATTAAAAATAAAAACATTCATATTAAAAAAATAAACATTTAAAAAAATATACATTTTAGTTATTTGAAGAGGTCTTGGTTAACTTTACATGTTTTTCTGTAAATAAAGGGAATCGATAATTCATTTCTTTGGACTAAATTAAATTTAATTAATATATAATTCTAAAGTTGTAACTATATTCCTTGTGAATTATAACTTGCTTTAACCGTGAAGGAAAACATTGCGAGCCAATCTGTATACTTGAGAAGATTTCTATAAGAATTTTGAGGGTGTGTGAAGTCTACCAATCGCACTAGGCCAGCGTGGTGAACTAAGGCCTAATCCCTCTCAGTAGTAGAGGGGGCATGTGTCCAGCAGTGGGACAATATATACTACAGGGCTGATATTATGTTATATTTAAATCATAGTGTTATATTCGTGTAGGCTATGAAATTTATTTTTTAATAAACACCCTGTAAACCCTAAAGTATAAGGAAGTCCGGGCAGGAAACTAATTTTGTATAATGGTTTTCCAACAGATCAATGCGGCACTAAATTACTAGAAAAATGAGTAATCGCAATCATAATTCATAACTGCATACATTTTTTACTAATGTTTTTTACATTGATAACGTGTGCGAAAAAATTTATACCAAGAAACGTGAGTTTGACAGCTGCAAACCACAATGATTAATCTGGTTCAGGGGTGACTTACATATAGATAAATAAATTGCAACCGTGCTGGGTATGTTAACATTGCAGCCTGTGTAACTACTACATAATAAGACTTAACATCTCATGTCTCAGGATGGCAAGCGCAGTGAAATACCAAACAATATTTTGTTTTTCAAGGTTTTGGATGGTGTTTGTACTGTTTATGGCGAACGGAAAGCTCGTCTCGTCATTCAAAGGAATAAAAAAAGTAAGACTGTTAATAAACCTTACACACACAGATAAAAGACAAGAGTGTGTGTGTACACGTCTTTTATCTCCGAATGGGTAGGAGGCGCAACTGTTGCATCCAGTTTTCGCCATATGTATTCCAGCCCATGATAGGGGGCGAGCCTATTGCCATATAGGACACAAATTCCAGATTCATTAAAATAAAATTTCTTATATGTAGCATAACACCTTTTCCCTTTTTAGGAAGGATAGTGGAACACACTTTTGTCAGTTATGTAAAGTCCTAAGTAATAGGCTGCGATTTTTTTTTCATTTGTCGAGCACTTCTCGACTCTAGGCTGATATAGATTAGAAAAACCTAATATCTGTCATCGAACCCGAGACCTCAGCACTGCTGTCGTACCGTCATACAACTACGCTACCGCGGCACTCAGTGTATAATAATAATAATAATATCAGCCTTGTATTATATACTGTCCTATTGCTGAGCACGGGCCTCCTCTACTACTGAGAGGGATTAGGCCTTAGTCCACCACGCTGTAGTGCGGATTGGTAGACTTCACACACCTTCGAAATTCCTATAGAGAACTTCTCAGATGTGCAGGTTTCCTCACGATGTTTTCCTTCACCGTAAATAAATTTTATTTATAAAATAGTATTCTTAATTTGTCTATGTTGTATTTGAGGTATAAATTACCATATTAATAAATATAGCTCTGACGCCCTAATCTCTGATATCCCCATCCTCTCCCAGTGACCGCTCTAAGCGTTGTAACCCGTTAGTGGGTTGCCCTCAGGTCGTCTAATGTTCAAGAGTTGCGAACACCTACAGCGCTCACGCAAAAGTCCTGTGTGTTTGTATAAGCCGACCCTTTTCAGGCTAATTAACATATATCAAGTTCAAAAAAGCTCTGACTGGACAGCACAAACGATTGTCAAGTTCAAAAAAGCTCTGACTAGATAGCAACCGTGAACGTAGTGAAAAGCTCGACAAAGTTCGTGATCACTGGTGCGCTACCAGTGAAACCTTCATAACTGTACTTAGCTTATTATGAATTACAATACTACTATATGATGCTCGCGGCTTTGCCCGCGTCATAAAGTTATCCGTGGTAAAAGTCTCGCTATGTACTTTTCCTGCATAAATATAGTCTGTTTCCTTCCTTATGGTTTAACTGCGAACAAAATTTTAGTAAAATTGGTTCTGTGGTTTGGCCGTGAAAGTATAAGAGATAGACAGGGTAATTTTTGTTTTTATAATATATTAGCTTTTGATGGCGGTCTGCCTGCGTTTAGAAGGTTTTCGGAATAAAAATGACGCTATATACTTTTCCGTATACTATCCGGGAGAATCATAGGCAGGCCCCCACGAGATGGTCCGAGCATCTGGTGAGGGTCGCCGGAGTCCCATGGATGAGGGCGGCCCAGAACCGGCCCCTGTGGCGCTCAATGGGGAAGGCCTCTGTCCAGCAGTGGACAATTCCCGGCTGAAATGATGATATACTTTTCAGGGACAAAAAGATACCTATGTCCTTCCCAGGGTCTCTATCTCCACATCAATTTTCATCAACATCGGTCCAGTGCTTCAGCTGTGCTGACACAGACTGAGTTGATTTCGCATTGAAAATGGAAGTATGGATATCTGACTTGCAAAGATAATACAGATCTTTCGCCATACTTTTATACATATTATAAAACAAAGTCCTCTTTTCTGTCTGTATGTTACCGATTTTCTCAAAATCTATTGAACGATTTTTTATGGAATTAAGTATGGAAATAGTTTGAGACCCTGGGAAAGTTATGGGCTACTTTCTATCCCAGAATAGCGGAACTTTTATCCCGGAAAACTCCTTCACGCGGACGAAGCCGCGAGCAAAAGTTAGTTCTAGAATAATCCCAAAATATTCGCAGCCGAATCATTGTGACTTATCAAGTGCAAGTCGCGGCTTCGGTCTAAACTTACTCGGATATATTTAGACGCTCACGTGACTAATTAAATATACGATGGGCGTGGATTAAGTACTGATGTTTGTTTCAATTGTTAAACTTTGTCTTTTCGAGTTGCTTTTAAGAAGACATAGAGGCCTTGTAATTAGGACAATATTTTTGAAATAATATATTTATACTAATCTATTAATTGTGGTCTAATTAAATAATAATATCAGCCCTGTATTATATTCTGTCCCACTGTTGGGCACGGGCCTCCTCTACTACTGAGAGGGATTAGGCCTTAGTCCACCACGCTGGCCTAGTGCGGATTGGTAGACTTCACACACCTTCGAAATTCCTATAGAGAACTTCTCAGATGTGCAGGTTTCCTCACGATGTTTTCCTTCACCGTGGTCTAATTATTTATAATATATCTTAGAATATTAGATTCCATCTTTTTCTTATTACTTATAATACAATTGTAACAGGCCGATATCCGTACATTATATGTATATCGATGGGTGAAAGGCTACTTGACTTTAACAACATTTTTTTGACACTAAGTTCCGTACATATTTAAAATCAGGACGATTTTTTGTTTTTTAATATCGTTAAAATATTTGGAAAAATAATGTCGCTCAAGTAAATTAACCTTTCAATATATATTGAGGAAAACTTATATGGGGCCTTTAACAATAGAACAACAAAACAAAAGAACGGTTTTTAGAAGTCTGTCTGTATGTTTAAACGCACATAATTCAATAACTACTACATGAAATTGAATGCAGTTTTCACCGATGTATTGCAAGAGGACTAAGTTAAAATATAGGCATTCCATTTCATCTCGAAATAATAAAGCGGAGATTTTATCCCGGAAAACTTTATCAAGCCGGCGGATCTTTAACCAAAACCTAGTTATTTTATACACTACCGCAGTTGCAGCCGTAGGTACAATTTGCAGGCTCGCTTCTTATTCACATCATAAAACGGAATGTATTCGCAAAAGTGTTTGCATTAGTTGCATTTCTGCCTACTCCTTCGCCGATGAAAGGGTGAGTAGGTAAGTGTGTGCAGGTATTGCATTCTTTTCAGTAGTCAACTTTCATGTCTCGGGTCTAAAGTACAGTACAGTTTATTCGATAAAAAAAACTATTTTTAGGAGTTTGCTAAGGAAGTACATTATGCAGGTGTCTTTATATAAGGTCAATGTTTATAAAGAAGGAGTTCCCCGCGCAAACTTTAATGTTATTAACTTTCGCACTAATATAATCTTGTTCTCGGTAAAGTTATTTTTAAATGACGCTGTACGTACGTGGCAGATGATGAATTGCTTATTGATCCAACATGTGTAATATGTTGGTTGATTGAAGAAACGTTATTTCAAGAGCCAATGTTGGTAAACATGATCTTGAACACTGAGTCACGTCTGCAATATAAAATAGTACGATGATCAGCCTTGATCCAATATTTAGCGGTTAAATCCACAATATCATTAAGAAGGTAGAGTCCTTACCTTTTAGCTATGTTCTGATACATATTTCATCAATGAACCGGAAAAATATAAGTCGTTTATCGCACCCAGATAAAATCGTCAATCCACGTGACTGATGCTTAATCCCTCCAGCAAATCTCATATCTAAATACTAAAATAATCACTAACACTCAAAGCAACACATCTAAAATCCCTCAGCAAATAAATTTCATAACAACTACTAACAAAACGCTTCCATATTAAGGAGGACTGTGAATGATCCCCCCGGCGCCTGAATCAGTGCGCTTGTCGATTTACACTAATAAGGTATGAATCACGTCTCAAAATACACTGGCTTTAAGTATTTGCATGGTGAAATGTTAACCAAATATGTACTTACGTAGACAAAACATTTCAAGCGCCGCATTCAGTCTGATAATCAGTCACATGATTTGTGACGTCAGAAATAACACTATTTACCATCTTGTTATAAACAAAGTTGCGTTGATATGTCTCGCAGTTAAAAGAGCAGTTGTCTGGAACTATATCGATCTGAAGAGAGAAGAAGGTGATGTGTATTTAGGATTGGAAAGTGAGGGAAGAGAAGATGCTGGGAATTAAAGACTGAATCTTACTAAAATAACTGCTAATTTAAAAAAACCGTGGCACTCAGAAAGAAGACAAAATATAGATCTATTGTATTTAAAGGTGAAAATGAAAAAAACAGCTAATGAGCTAGATTTTAAACAGAGTTTTCAGAACACTGCAGGATGTGAACACAATACATATAGCAAACATGCTGCGGATATTTGATACGAGGAGCGTAGTATCGAATTAAATTGTTCTGAGAGATTCTTTGTTCGCGAACATTATTGAGAGCAACCAAACTAGTTGGATTTTCTAGATTCCAACATCGACAGTTTGTGGTGCTTTGATAAATAAACTACTAAATGTGAGTTGAGGAAAGATAAGTAGAGTTCAAAGTCCTTTACTGCTTTTACAAATGCCATTTCGTTTTAAAATGACGATGCTGCTGACATCATACCACGGTAGACTTCAACTTTTATTAATGAAGTTGATTGTCTAGCCTATTCAATTGGGATTTCACATTACTTTACAATCAACACCATTTTCCTCTAAATTTCTGTCAGAGAATAGTGATCCTAAAACATAACTATATACCAGTTTTGAGAGGTTAGGGGGCTATTAAACGAACATTAGAAAATAGGTTTCACTATTAACCAAAAATATCCAAAAATTTCACTCTGATTACTCACCATCAGCATCTACAACTCATAACATTCCTCAAAAATATTCCTGATTAGTCAAGCCAAAAAAAAGCACGGTCATTGGCAGCAACGGCAATTTCAACCGCAAATTGATAGAAGGAAAATTATCTTAATTTTAAACGGAAGGAAGATCTTTAACGCTCATTGAATGAGTCAGTCTCTTAATTGATTTCACAATGTGAAATCTCCGACATACTCATGTAATATGAGGTGTTATAATAATTAAGACTAAAGGCTCTATATTCAAATTGTTAAATTTAAATACATTTAATAAAAAAAACAGCCGTGTTTAATGCGATTTCCTATCATCAACATCGCAGTAACTTGGAGGATGAATTTTCTATGATCTTTCCGTGATAATCTAAGTTATTTATGAAAATGTGCCGTTTCATGATTTTAGAGGCACTAGTTTAACCCGTCAAGTGTGTTAGTCAGTGTTAAGAGTTATTAAATAGAAGCTAAGAAGCAGTTGTGTCTTCTAATTTGACCTAATCATATAGAAAAGATTTACAGTTGCTTTCATTGTCACGCTGTGTCGTTTTATAATCAATCGTGTGGTAGTTGCAACTTCCTTCTTTATTTTGGCAATATAATTTTTTTTTCAACTCTGTCTTCATATTGAGTTGAAATTTCCAAGCAAACTTTTTGAAGATTCAAATAATTTCCACCCTCCTAAAACCTAGTTCTCAACCCTAAAGCAGTGCATAACTAATCTTTTGGTATAGTTAGTGGGCGAAATTTGTGGATGGTGGAAATGACATAAAGTTAGGTGTCCCACACACAAATATAATAATGATAAGTCCTATATGATATGCTGCCCAATGCTAAGCATGGGCCTCTAGTACTGAGAGGGTTGAGGCCTTAGTCTACCGCGCTGGCCGATTGCGGGTTGGCATACTTTACATATTTTTGAAACTCTTTTGGAGATTTCTTAAGTATAAAATTCTTACGATGTATTGCGTCTTCGTTCGAGAGAACGATTATCGATAAACAATATACACGTAACTTCAAAAAGTCTGAGATGTGTACTGTGTGTCTCGGGTTTTGAACCTGCGAGCTTTCATTACGACAGTCCGTTCATCAACTAAGCTATCGTGTACAAACATGCTGGCTTGAAAAATATTTTTCTATATTTAAACATGTTCTCCGAATTTCGAACTGACCTATATTAACATATTTTCGTTACAAAGAATATTAACAATTTGGAATTTAGACCCAAGTCTGAGAGAAGTTCGTAGAACTTATATACCCGATATGTATCACGTACACATTTGCACGCGTAATGTAGTAGTGATAATAAGGAAATAAAATGTAATAAAGCGGATATCATTAAATGACATCAAACAGTCTTGTCGCGTGATAGGGTAATTCTGACAGGGTACATGGTACAGTCGGTTTAGAAGTTATAAGTATTAGTTGGGTGTAGAACGGACGGCCGAGACGAATGTAGGTTCAAATCCCAAGGGCACCCACCTCTGAATTTTCTAAAAAAAAAGGTACGTGTGTATTCTTTGTGAATTATCGCTTGCTTTAACGGTGAAGGAAAACATCGTGAGGAAACCTGCATACCTGAGAAATTCTCTATTAGGAATTTTCGAGGGTGTGTGAAGTCTACTAACCCATACTAGGCTAGCGTGGTGGACTAAGGCCTATTCCCTCTCAGTAGTAAAGGAGGCCCGTGCCCAACTGTGGGACAGTGTTTAATACAGGGCTGATATTATATGGCACAGTGTACTCCAAATAATGTTAACAAAGGAAAGTCATATCCGCTGTTTATGATTGGTTATATTTTGATTTATACAGGGTTATTTTGATATTGCGTTACTTAATGAATCCACATACGTATCTTCTTCAAAATAACACTTTACAAGTTACACGAACCCTAGAAGTAAAATAAAAGTGTAAGTTTCGAACAGAATAAATATTAATAAAAAGTCATTTTAATTTTACACGACTTAATACATACTGCTGCTCTATGAGAATTGGTTGAAGCGGCAACATCAAACTTTCAATTAGAAATACGCTCACGCGCATACTATATTCGCGCTGAACAATAAAATCACTAAAAAATTGAAAAATAAAACCAGATTTTTTTGTGAAATATTCGTTATACATGGATTATTTTTGGCACAATGTTGGCAAACGTAAAGACGAGTATGTGGTTTCATCTATTAACGCAATTTCAAAATGACCCTATATATAGTGTAACCCAAAAGCTATTGATGGTTGAATATTTTTATCCGGCCTAATAATGACAACCGGATACTATGTGTACAATCCGTCACGTTTATGTAAATGTCACGTTCCGGGAACAGTTCATGTATATCCATCAAGCAGGCCGGCATAATGTATATCCATCAAGCAGGCCGGCATAATTGTGTCGATTGGTAAGGCATAATCACCCGTCGTTCACACTATTCGGGTCTTTCTCCGCTTATTATGAGGTGTAGTAGGGTAAAATTACCATGACTGCTTATAAAAACAAATACTGTTAAAATACTTCGTTTCTAGACGATCGTGTCATACCTACATTGCCTCGGTCTTATCCCGTTGAGCCTAGAACATGTGTCGACTCTGTGGGGGTTTTTATGATTTTATGAAGCAAATTGAGGGTGCGCTGATGATTGTTAAGATAAATAGAGATTGGCAAGGGAGTGAGGCTGTTGTGCGTGCCCAAATCACTGACCTACGCAACGCAAATCTGGTTCTATGTAAAAATAATGCAGTACTCTATAAAAGGACAATAAATAAGTCAAATAACACTAATTTTTAATCGTAGCTTTAAACGTGTAGAATTCATTTTATGACAAATATATAAATCGACCATTGTCATAATTCAAGATGTTACAAAATTTCATCAAAATCGCACAGACAGATACTTTCGCATTTAGTATATACACACCTAGTAAATAACCAGAAAAATGTCAGCCTTGTGTTAGGAAAGGAAGTTAGATCAATCCAGTTTCGCCTTGAATATTAGCTAGTGAACTTAATTCGTTCACTACAATTTTTGATCTACACCACGATCATTAAATTAATGCAAAGGATTGTAATTACAACTTGTAATAACGAGCGAGCGACGGCGACCGTTTCGACCAAGGATTTCATATATAATTTTAAGGCACCTATGTAGGTATTGCTAATGATTACTGATATTGTAAACGAATTCCGGTCTCTAAGAAAAGGAGATGGCAATAGGTTGCAAAAATGTATATTTTTTTATACGTACAAAGCAGTGACCCCACTGTACCTGATGGTACGTGGAGTGTGGTGCAATAGTTTGTTAACTGACGGGAGATGATTACCCCTCGGCAGTCGCCACAATTATGCCGGCCTGTTGAAACCGGATATATGCAGGCTGATACCGGAACGCGACACACTTACGTGGGCCACTATGGCGGGTTTTAACACCTTGTGTACGGCGGTCGCTATCCGGGCGCATCCTCAACCTTTACTAATAATGCAATAGAAAAGTGTTATCACTGGTTTTCTGCGAGTAGCTTCCCAATCAAGGAAGAATTTATAATAATCTTCCGCCGCTACCACAGAACATAGATCCCAAATTTGGCAGTTCATGGAAAATATATTCGCGCTGATCTAAATACAGGTAAAAATGCATGGAAAATAAGTATACCTTCTGTTCTCAGAAGCGAAGTAAAAATAGCAACACGCAGAATCATACCGGTTGTGTGAGGGAAAAAAAATGTATTGAAACAGCAATTTAAAAGCCATTACCGTCAGTAATGAATGTGCCGTAATGCCGCTCCTAGAGTATAAAGGGCATTCGCGGTGGCATTTTTGCGGCTTGCATTGATTTTTTGATATTCATATGCTGTAGTGAATTGAAAACGGCAGGTAAAGGTGATAGTAAATGATTAACCAAGATGGTTGGCGCCGTGATGATGTACGCATGGATAGACCGTTTGAAGGCTTGCTAGGTAGAATAGCCGATAGGTGGTGGTAGTGGATGGATGTGGGTTGGTAAGGCGATGCCTGGCGCTCCCTTGGCGAAGCCAGCGTTCTGCATATAGCAATAGGCTGATTGATGTATTGATTTGGGTTCTATTTTACTATAAATTAAATTAGACTTTATAGAGTAGACGCGTTATTAGGCTCGATTACTCGACGGAGGTGTATGTCTGACACGTATTATAAAATTAATATATTTGTATAACGTGTGGAAACTATAGTCTCTATATCCTTGAATATCGCATCAAAAGACTGGTGTGTTCTGAATATTAAAAATAACATTTAATGTTATAAAACAAATAATAAAAATAAATGGTTTCAGAACTTTCTAACAATCGTTCTAAAATCAAACAATTTCTATAAAGCTTCCTAGCGATTACGCAAAGGGGCTGCAAACGCACACGCGTGCATTTGAACGCGCGTTGTTTTATGAATTAACTTGGCTCGCGCGGTAGCGTAACTTTTCCCTAGTCCCACCAATCAAGGAAAACTCAAAACTGCCATGAGGCGGATCGCGCAGCAGTCGCGTTCTGGATGAAAATTCATATATAGAATAGCTCGCGCGGCAAATATTTGTTTTTCCGCGCACGAACATGCCACGCATAACCGCAGCGCGTTTTCGATACGAGATTTAAAATTGGTTTTTGCAATATTCGAAATTTAAATTAAATTCAAAAGCAATGTTTTGTTTTTTTTTTTTTGTAGCCCAGAGCGTTAAATTGATTCAACCTTGTAAACCTTTCAAAATTGAACTAAGCTAATAAAAGAATACAAAAAGTATGCATAAGCCAACACCTATAATTCAGCAGGTAGGCAGTGATTTTAGTGGACTCATTTTTCTCTAAACTTATTTACGTCTTAGAGATGATAGACTGATCAGGGCAACGCATGTAAATATGAGTTCTATATTCAAAAACGTTTTATATTAGGAAGACAGTGATTTGATCATGCGCCAGGCATTAGCAAGGATGGCGAGTCGGCGACCAAACGGTAGTGACTAACTACCATTAGGCTGGTAGCTCGTCTGTCCATTCAAGTGATAAAATACTACTTTGAGAATCAAACATTATATCCAGTTAGTTTCACCAAACAGGTTAGTTTTACACACAAAAATCGTCACTGTTAGTTACAAATTGAAATAACGTGATATTTTAAAAATACATTAAATTTTAATCTTACCCGACAATCGAAAGTGGCATAGACACCAAGAACGTTCGAAAACATTAATGAATAGAAAGGTGTTATTTAAATTGCGTTATTCGACTGTAACGTACACCCATAAGTGTCATACAAATTTAAATGTCATACACATGTCATACAAACAGCGTGCTCCATTGATTAAAACATTATGAATGGAAAGTATTCAATCGACCGTATAAAAACCGAAATGTAAGCTGCACAGATTATTGAACTGTACGTCATAGGAAAGTATTTTACTGCACGTATCTTACGAATATTACTAGCTTTTGCTCGCGGCTTCGCTTGCGTACGACTTTTTTCAGAATAAAAGTTCCGTAACCTATTTTTCTAGGATAAAGTAGCCCATGTCCTCCCAGGACCTAAAACTATCTTCAATCTAAATTTCATTGAAATCCCTTTGGTGGTTTTTGAGTTTATTGCCTTTTAACAGACAGACAGGTTGGTTTTATAATATGAAAGGAAAGCAAATGTTTGCGAAAATGTTTATTTTGTCTAAACAAATTTGTATGTAATTTGTTACACTAATAGATATTTTTGATCAAAATAATATACTTCCTTTTAGAGAAAAATGCACACGCACTTGCAATCCGGAAAGATTTATCCAAAAAATAACTAAATTTATTAGTTATTGTTCTCATCACATAATGTAAATCTAGTAATAAAATTAGACCAAAAATGTAAAGAAACAGCACACAGTCAACGAATACGGTACAGTTTCTTTTGAATGTAAGCGGCGCGTGCGTTACGACTTATGCCACAGGTGGCCGGGTTGCGTCAGTCAATCTCACCTTGATTTATAAGACAGCCGCGGTTGCGTAGTTATGTGCGCGACATGACAAATTTGATGTCCCGAGTTCGAATCCCAGTACGGGCAAAAATTATAGTAGGTTTTTTCAGTATCAGCTAGGAATCTGGAACTTGTATGCGATATCTATGGTAATATCTTGGGATGCACGTTGCCCGAACCCTTTATGTATTCTTTTTTACCTTGATATAAATTTTTGTGTGCGTCTCAGTATATTGTGCGAATAAATGTTTCTTTGTTTCTTTTTTTCATATGCCAATAAGGTCAGTGGATAGCCTGGTGGTATGTCTGTCTAAAATGGATAGACTAATGGCACATCTGTCTACCTCTTTGAGGATAAAGGCGTGATGTGTTTCGATTTATAAAACGTCACAATCGAACTTTTCATATGTTTGCGTAGTAAGACTACGTAATTTGAGTGGATAATATTCATCCAAATTATTGCCTCGTAGTTGTACGATATGTTTGTCTGCGTAGAAGTTTCCGTTACTGGGTGAGGTGAAATGATATTGGGCTTTTCTTCTTTCGTAAGTGGAAAGCATGAGTGTGTGTTTGTTAATACACTCTGTATTTATGACTAGTTTTTGTTAGCGGATTTTCCCGTGAGTTAACAAGGTCGCCTGTTTCTTGAGACTCACGCTTACTTTTCAAAATTTCATCGGTATTGATACAGTTATTTAAACTATTCTATATTTTGCTGGTGGAAGGAAATATTTTATATCTTCCCGGATAGCGACCACCATACACAAGGTGTTAAAACCCGCTATAGTGGTCCACGTAAGAGTGTCGCGTTCCGGGATCAGAGTGTATATCCGGTTCCAACAGGCCGGCATAACTGCGTGGACAGCCGAGCGGTAATCATCTCTCGTCAGTCGACATTCTATTGGACCCCACTCTACTTACCAGCAGCAGTGGGGTCACTTTGTCATGTACGTGAAAAAATAACCTTGGAACTGTAATAAGCAGTTACGTTTGCCTTTTATATTAGCACAGAATTTTCTGCAAATATCTAATTACGACAACAATGCTTGTTCAGTCATCTATATATATAAAAATGAATCCCTATTTCCCTTGGTCATGCCATCACGCGTGAACGGTTGGACCGATTTCACTATTTTTTGTTGTTGTGTTTGTTATTGTTAGGAGAAGGTTCTTATAAAAGAAAAATTCAAAAAATTGCGCGGAAAATTAGAAAATTAAAGAAAACTTAACGACAATATTAATTTTACATAACTGTCAGTGGTTTGAAATAACTGTCAGCGATCGACAGAATGCGCGCGTGCATACATAGTTAAGACAGGATAACGTCTGTCGGGTCAGCTAGTGTTTAATAGAAATAGACATTTCTATTTTTTTTTCTATTTCAAATTTAGTAACTTTTCGTCAATCGTGTAAGGTAAAATACCATTTAAGTTACTTATCTTTTTACCTGTACCTATACATTCCCAGTTTACAACAAAATATAGGGAAAGATATAAATTAGTGAATTAACATATAGGTGTTATAGCTGTGATTGTTTAACGGTATGCGTTAAAACTGTGTCATTTATTATTTATTATTAAATAACTATATTGATTTCTTATGTTTACGCGAATGTTAGACATAAAATTTAATTATTTTTTCTGATTTTATTAACTGTTTTTTAAACATTATAACCAGTCCCAAATATGTTTTTCTTCCTTGATTAAATTGTTTTATATATTCCCCTTTCAAATGCGTCAATAATATACTCAATTTCAATTGTTGACCTTTTTAGGTATATATTTCTTCGTTTTATTCTTACAAAAACTAAGATAATATTTTAAAGATTTTTATTCAATGACCCGAACATTAATCATAATATGTATACCATATAAAATTATAGTTCTGACTCGGTCATCGAAGTACGTCAAAATAAACGTTTATCTACTACATCACAGGGCCTAGCATAGGAATTTAATCAAATAAACAATTGTCAGCTCCCACGAGATCCATATAAGTAATTAAAACAATTCCTTTATAGATAAAATATTTCGAACCAACCCAAAAGCCCTTCCTGATGGGTACTTATTTCAAGAACGTCAGTTAATACTTGTTTTCATAGATAAAATGATTTCCTTGTTTCTATTTTTGTAAAGGGAATGTTGTACAATCTAGAGATTACTCCCCTCCCCTAAATTTGGCAGGGGAAGGGAGGATAAAGGTCACTGACAGGTACAGCTTTTCTGCATATCTTGGCCACCTTACAAGTTACTCCAATCAGCCTATGCTCTGTTACCTTTTACATAAAAACTGTCAAGGCATTCGTGGATGGCTTCAGCCCAGCTAAAAACATTGAGTTATATATTCTATAGGTGTTCTTATTTGCATTATACAAAAATCCAATACGTCAAATCCAGAATTTTACCAGAAATCATAAACATTTTATTCTCTGACGTAACATTGTGTATCTCCCGACATTCTGTCACTCTCTTCCTTACGTGAAACATTAGAGAGGAAGAGAGACACTAGGTCATTCTTTATACCAAACTTATTAACCACCAACCAACTGTTATCAAACGTAAATACGTGTAAAAATTTGTCACACGCTTCCACGTCATATATCTTTGTGTAAACAATGTAATCTGTTATCAGCATAATGTATGATAAGATGCTCGTTGATTGTTCATTATGTAAATATTATGACTCGTGCCTCGTTATGTAAATGAGTTTCAAGTTTTATAAAAAAAATTACGGCGGAACCTGCGAATGGGAATTGAAATCTACGAACTTAGCAACCATAGGGACCCGGAGGAGTGTTGGTAGATATTTGGGGGAGGAAGTATGGAGGAAGGATAGCAACCTTCTATAGATGAGCGAAGGTGAGAAGGACAAAAGTTCGCGGGGCTCACATCATGGTACGGAATACCCATGAAAAATGCGAGCCCTGGCTGCATCTCTGCCTACTTCAAATTAACGTTACGGTTAAATTTCCCTTATCATTTCACAAGTTCACTGCCCAACCCTGGGGCATTAATCTATGTTATCAAGATCTGAACGGCCTTGTACTTTCAGAACACAGTGACGTCGTATATTTGGTAATTCCATATACTAGACGAATGATTTACTGCTGTCAATTTTCAAAATAAATAATTTAGTATAAATGAAAATTTCTATAACCAGTTCTTATGTTTACGCGAATGTTAGACATTCAAATAAAACTAGACTGCAAGACCATTAGGGCTGCAAAATCTACTAAATGTGCAAAGAAAATTTAAATACAAAAAACCGCGATATAATCCGTAAACTATTTCGATGTAATTTCTATATCACATCATTATTGCATTAATTTATATAAAGAAAATCTTAGACTCGCCGAGCTTCAGTATTCTACGTCATTGAGAATGCCGTATAAATCTGATATTTAAGAATTCTATTATACACGGTAGCCATTGTAGCCACTGTAACTACTAGACATAATGAGACTAAACATCTCACGTCTCAGGATGGCGAGCGCAGTGGAATACCAAACAATACATTGTAATTCAAGGTGTTGGATGTTTTTTCTACTGTTTATGGGCGGTCGTATCGCTTACCAACAGGCGAATTGACGCTCATCTCGTCATTTAAAGCCATACAAAACACAATATAGATTCTACATAAAATTTTACATCTACTTATAATGTATAAATTTTACCCGTTAGATCAAAAGGCAATATATACTGGACACATCTATTCAATGTCCCAGACAACATAGCACCTACGAGATCTTGGACAAGGTTCTACAATCGTCAACGCTAAAAAAATGGGAATGACACACCCAATCGATATCCTTACATCTTATCTAAGGGCTCAGGTGTGTTCTGGAGGTAGAAAAAAAAAATCAAATAATAATAATGACACATTCTATTTAACGAAAAGTGTGATGTGAACAATATGGCCGCTTTTAAACAAGTCAGTGCTTTGGCAAAAATATATTTTTAAAATTGTAAAGATCGTTTACATCGTTTTTCTTTCCGTGGATATATCTAACGCATACACGTATATCACGCATTTATCCTCGAAGGGGCATGCAGAGGCGCAACCAGGGCCCTACTTTTCTCCACGTATATTCTGCACGAATTCCAGACTTCGGGTTGATACTGAGCACAAAAAAAACAAATATCACATTGCCCGACTCGGGATTCAAACCCAGGACCTCAGGGCGCTGCTGTACTGCGCATGCAGTTAGCCACGCCAACGAGGCAGTCGAGCGATATATTTAACTCGTCAGCTATATCTTGTTGTCCAGTAAATTAAATGCAGGATGTTGCTGTCCATATGTATTTATGTAACGTCGGTATTCCCCAAAAAATGTGTTTACATGAATGTTTCATCGTTCGCCGAAAATGCAAAGTGTTTGCAGATTGCCTCAGTGGAGTAGTTGTAATACACCACATAGGTTACTGAGAGAGGAGCGGATGGCGCACCTGTGACTTAAAATTTTATATGTTTTACTTTTTCAAATGTATATACCTATATGTTTGAACATGGTTTTATATGAAACAGGCTGGAAAATTCTTTCACTAAGAAGTATCTTCATTTTTCGTGAGTCTATATTAATAATATCAGCCCTGTATTATACCTATATACTGTCCCACTGTTGGGCACGGGCCTCTACTGAGAGGGATTAGGCCTTAGTCCACCTCGCTGGCCAAGTGCGAGTTGGTAGACTTCACACAACCAAAAAATAAAAAAAAATCATGTATACAGGTTCTCTTACGATGTTTCCTACACCGTTAAAGCAAGCGATAATTCACAAAGAACACACATTATTTTTTTTGAAAATCAGAAGTGTGTTCCCTGGGAATCAAACCTGCGGACATTAGTCTTGGCAGTCTGTTCCGCATCCAACTAGGCTATCGCCATTTTATAATGATAATACCAGCCTTGTATCATGTACTGTCCCACTGCTGGGCACGGGCCTACTCTACTAAAGCGAGGGATTAGGCATTAACTCATAATGCTGGTTGATTGCGGGTTGGTAGACTTCACAATTCACATGCCATCAAAATTGTTATAAAGAGTTTTTAGGTATGTCCTTTTCCCGAGTGTTTAGGTTAAAGTTGTTCCAGAAACAGACGTTGACGCGCGCTAATCATTTGACGTTACCACTCATACATGTTCTAATTAATATATTTGTAGAGTTAAAAGTATATTTTACGCAGCTGAAATTCGTAGCGTACTGATCAGCTCAGGAAAAACCGTTACGCATTGTAATTTAGATACTAAGAAACTGACATAAAAATTTCGTGCGAATGAAACTTTGTACTTATTCGCAACACAGTGTACATTTTTACGTGATTACTACAAAATTATAAGAATAGTTTAATTAAACATAGCGAGACATGTTTTATCAGTGGAAAATAATACAAAATCGTACATTTCGCGGTCAGTGACTAACTGTAATATATCGTAGACAGTACATTTAATTATGGAATCATATACCAATAAAAATTCCAGATTGATTTCTTAGAAGAATTATCGATTGACTGCGCGTTGCACGACGTACATACACCGTGCAAGTACCGAACGCGAAAATTTAAGGAAAATTTATAACATATTTGTATATGGTTTATGAAATTTTGTAATACGTAGTACAGATTAATTTTAAAGTCTACTGGTTGACGTGATTGACTTGATACCGGATTGTCTACGGTTTACTGTATTAAAAGATTATGTTGTGTGCAGTTAAATCCAAAACCTATAGCATTTATGTACAATATAAATGTTATGCAATAAATCTCTATAAAATTTAAAGTTAAAATTTTGATATTTAGTAATTTTAAAACTAAAGATACATACTTAGTATATTTTAGTCAGCGATAAAATATTTATAAACATTACACAATTAAATTACGATATTCCGTAAAAGAATACTTCTATTAAATGCAATAACTATTATAATAGTTTTTATAAAGCAAATGTATTATCTTTTTGAAACATATCAATGATTACTGATACGAACGTCTAATATTTCATTTTATATTTTATATATCTATATATTTTATATGTATAAAAATGAATCCCTATTTTCCTTGGTCACGCCTTCACGCGTGAACGGCTGGACCAATTTCACTATTCGTTTGAAAGAAAAAATTCAAAATATTGCGCGGTAAATAAGAAAATTTAAATAAACTTAACGAAAATATTCATTTTATATAACTGCCAATTGTTTGAAAAAACTGTTAGCGATTAACAGAATGCGCGCTGCAAATTCATAGTTAAGACGGAACGTCTGTCGGGTCAACTAGTCTATAAATTTGGAAATTAAACCGCGGTGTCGTTTCTTGATATATCAATCGAAAACCCTAGAAAGTATTCTGTAGATTAACTTTGCTACAACCTATGTCCACAGTAACCACTCACCAGAACCTTCGGTTCGTCTGCCTTCCACGACAAATTGGCTTCAATTAACTACAATTATTGGATATCGTAGAACCAAATAGAATTATTAAAATCTCAACTTTTCTATGCAGCGTTCCTATGTTAAATATATGTTAATATTGTTTAGTTTGCGGCTGCTATTTTATTTTCCATTTTTTAGACGCGCACGACAAAGAGATCCTACTGCATCTGATGGTAAGTGGAACGGAGTCCAATAGAATGTCGACTGACGAGAGATGATTACCCTTCGACAGTCGCCACAATTATGTCGGCCTGTAGTAACCGGATATATACGAGCTGATCCTGGAACGCGACTATGGCGGTTTTTTAACACCTTGTATACAGTGGTCGATATCCGGCCGGATATAAAATATATCCCACCACCAGTTACTTATTTAAAAAAAATTATAATTATGATTGGATAAGACATCATATTTCTGGATGACCGACAGTCTAAACGTCAGTATAAGAACGAACCATCCGAAGCATTAGTTTACTGAATGAAAAAATAAGGATATGACACAGTATCACGCAATAAAATAATCCACCACTGTAACGTTACATCGCTAGTGACGTATATACACGTCATTGACCGCTATTATTTTTATTAGATCGTCAAAGGTGATAAATACATCAATAAGATCAAAAAAGTACTCAAATCACATTATTCAGTCATCGACAACTATCAACATATGTCACTGATTTGACGTGTTATGACGTCAATCTGAATTTCCATTAGGTTTTGGGCCGTGACTTGAATTAGGCCAAATTAATACATTTTACAAGGCTAAAATCAGTTGATATTGGTTTATGTCTAAGGTGTTGGATGGCACACACCCACAAATATAAAAATAAAAAAAACATAGCCGTAGCAATTTTCCCTTCTCGGAGTAGGCAGAGATGTATCTTACCCATAATTCATCATGCCCGGCTGTTATACGCGATAGAAAATCCCCATTGAGGCAGTCACCAATGAACGAATTAATGAGGTCTAAATAATTATTGTTTTGTCCCCTTCTTTAATACGTCATGTAATTTGTGAGTCAAAGTGACACCGACGATTAAGTTGATTGCTGATTCTAGAACACTAGCGTAACTCGAAAGAAATATACCCTGAAATGATAATAAATCTCTAACACCTTCATTATTAAAATGTTACACATTTTACCTGCATTCAATTAAGTCGTTATCACTACTTAATATTGACTTGAAGGCTGTGCACCATGATCCGCGGTGATAAGCTCGTGCAGGCAGACGCTCTCTGAGCCGACAGTCGAACATTGCGCGTCGCGGTGTCAACTCGGCTTTCTTGCTACGAAAAAAAAAACGTGTCGCCTGCAACTTTATAACTATACAAAACGTAACAAGCTTTCATTTGTGTAACGTATACGCGATTGAACAGGCCCGCCGCCGTCGGCCAATCGTAGCCTATACGGATATATATACGTCATGACGCGGCTGTGGGCAGATCACACTGTAAACGCACTCCGCAGAGAACGCACGCGCGCCGCGTCAACCAAGTTTCACGTCTCGACGTATCACGTAGTGTTTGTGTTTCATCTCCATTCGGCAACTGTGAGTAAAACTCATTTCACACTCACACGTTTTGACGGTTTTATTCTGATATCCAATGTATGTGTGCTCGTCCGTTTGGAACCGGCCAACGTAATCGGATACTGGGATTAGCTCTACTGATTTTAAAGTAAAGTAAGCAATGACAATCGTTTCTTTTTTTATTTATATTATGTTCGGTTCCAAACGGACAGTCACGTTCGATATTTTCAGTAGATTTGTTTCTTAAGTTTTTTTTTATTTTTTTGTATATATTGTATGTACAATAATTACATGTATCAATCAACATTGTAGTATAATATGGCGATTTCGCTTAAATTATCATTTAGATTACATGATTGATTGGAAACATTTCGCTGATCAGATAAATCATCTGTGTAATGTTAACAAATTGCCGAATCATAAGGAAAGTGAAACGAAAATTGAACACTAGCCATTGCAGGAACAATTCTTATTATCTTTGTTACGTAACATCTTTATCTCTGATAAATAAACAAAAAACTATCTCAATTGAAATTCCTAATTCAAAAATCACAGAACAAGCAAATTGGCCTAAAAATTAAAAACAAATAATACTTTTTTAAAATAAAAACTACTATATTTTTTTTGAGATTTGTAATTTTTTTGTGTCTGAAAATAGCAAAATACCGTTTCAAGTTTATCTTTATGAAAGATAATTAATACCGGTACGAGTTACCGTTACCGTAAAGCTGGTTTAATATACCTAAATTGTCCATGAAGGCTGTAAAGAGTTATATGTAATACGCTATTTAAAACATTTTATCGAATGGCTACACTGAGAGAGCGTTATCATCACGTCGTATCTTAGCAGGGGAGGTAGCGGCGATTCTTATCAATCGTATGTCCAACATGCTTCTTGAAGAGACATAGAACTCGAATGCATTTTACTTCTACCAACATATAGCTGTAGAAGTAAATCAATATCTGCCAGACATATAGTCTTTCCCACTTCACACAAACATGCTATTTACAATACATTTTATCGTTAAACAACAAACAGTAACATTTTATGTGCGCTAACGGCTCGCATGATGTCCACGCCGCGGGAGTCTGTACGTATTTACTCTAGTAGTTCGCGATGACGAACGTGTTAGTACGAACTCATTTAGACATGAACGTATATAGACGTTTGTCACCTTTCTCCAATTTTTTGGGTAATTGTAAAAAATGAGTAAAATTTTTTTATGGAAGTTGCAATTAAACAAATGTATTTGCTCTACGGCGTACATACAAACACTTTAATCGCTAAACTCTGCATGTTGTGACTTGAGACCACGCAGATTGATATCATTCGAAAAAATATCGATAAAGATTTGCCAAAACCAAATTATACTATTTCAAATATTTTTTACAACCGTAAAATATTAGGATCTAATTTCATTCACTTATCTATCTACAGAAGATATTTCAATATATTGCATTTTATATTGTAACAATCTTAAATTCAAATAATAAATCAGTTTAAATACCAATAAAATGCAATTAAAAACTCATTTACCTTACCGCACGTGCATAATTAATCGTCATTAACACTAAAACCCATCTTAAAAACCACATCCGTAAACTCTCACTCAACATTTATATAAAAATTCGGCACAAAACGTGAGCAAAGTCGCTTTAAAAGCCTAGTGTGCGATATCAAGCTGTTGAGCAGCAGCGTTATACAAAAGACATCAACGCACTGCGAGGCCCCATCTCGCCGTGCGCGACCTTCCGAGAATCCCGGTCCAAAGCCCGACGCACCAACGGCTTTATTCTGGGAATATGTTTGGATGATGTGTATGATTTACTGCCAAAATTAGTTTATGTTATATTTGGTTTACGTTCGTTTTGTAGTATCATCAGTTATAGCCATTTATTGAGTGATTTTATTGTAGTTAGGTATTCATAATTCATTCGGAACGGGGTAAAATTAGTAATATCTACGTTTCCCGAATGAAATGAAAGACTGGTAGACTCTTAATACTTCGCACAGCCCCACCAATTTTCACATTATGGCCGTGATATCGATTTCCAATTTTCAATACTAGAGCTTATCTAATATAAATGCGAAAGTTTATGAAAATGTTTGGTTGTTTGTTAGATGTAAACACATAAACAATTCAATGGATTTAGATGAAATTTGGACACATTTCGCCAAGTTTGTTACGTCCCATGATAGGGAGCGAGCCTATCGCTATATCGAGCACAAATTCCAAACCCCTGGCTGAAACTGAGCAGTAAAACTCAAATATCACTTTGTCTGCCCTGGAATTCGAACCCAGGACCTCAGAGCGCTGCCGTACCGTAAATAACCCTTTCTAAACATATTTTAATAGTAAGCTTTAAAAACACTGGATAAGAAACCTTTTTAGTGATAGGAAGAACATAGTTTAATAGATAATGTCTACAGCATCCTCGCAACTATTCGTCTGAACCAAAAAATATACAATCCACGATTCCTATTACCTAAAAGATGCCCTTTTCCATCTAACAAAAAAAGTAATAGATATAAAATTGTTATCGCCAAAACTACAGGAGGTTTGCCACACCATAAATATCAAACGCGCAGGTGTTCAAACCTATGTCTATATACAAATTATATAAGCGACATTTTCACTGACAAATTATTATCTCTTAAGTCGTTAGTGAAGTGGACAAACGAGATTAGGAGACAAGGCTACGAACAATTGAGACGACTCGTCTAAATTTAAGTCTAGATTTGGGTCGGTGAAAAGCTCGAAATCTAATAAACGTAGCAAAAATATAATTGTATATGTTTTTGGAATTATCGTCAGAAATTTGCGGGCACGTTGATATTATTTAGTCGATTGAATCTCTGATTCCTTGTTTTAGAGCTTGATATTATAATTTATAAAACTTAGATGCATAATTTAAGAGCATTTTCTCGCCGTAAATTCTCTTACCAAACACCACAAGTCAAATCAGCTCGAAATTTTCAGACAGAGTCGCCAATAAACTAAATCAAACTAATAAAAACGTAGTAATATAATATTAATTCGTTATGAATTAATTAAATTACGGACACCTGCTAGTAATTCGAGAACGAGCGATACTTCAGACGATCGTTTATTTTGCCATTAACTTTTTAAAATATCAAATTACGATAAAGATATTAATTTTGCACGATAATGACGAGAACTAGATTGATAGAAATAGATATTTAATTGGTAATTATGAAAGGAATACTCGTGGATCATACCTGTAAAGACCAATAGATACTTGATTTACTTCTGTTGGGCACAAACAACATATACTTTAAAATAATTTATAAAAAAAACCTTTTCGCAATTCGGATATCAAACAGTTTTCATCCATTCTTATTAATAACTTAATATTCCGAATTCAGAACAGTAAAACCTTAGCAACGTTTGCGTTTATCTATAACAATATATAAGCTGAAGAGTTTGTTTGTTTGGGCGCGCTAATCTTAGAAACTAATGAATTTATTTAAAAAATCACTCATAGGAAGCTACATTAATTCGGATTGCTATAAGCTAATTTTTATCCCTGAAAATATTTCCAATGCGGGATGGAGCCGTTTTACAAAATAACTAAGATATCCGGAAAACATATTTTTTTTCAACTCATTTGATCAAGTTTTACTTTAGAAATCTGTCTACACATCGTGATAGGCGATTTACAATCTACCCAGGCTACACCCATTATCACAGATAAAGCACGCAACGATATACTTGTTTGATATATTGACGTATGTCCTTTGTGGTATCGGAATTATGTCTATACAAACGCAGTTTTTCTACAATAGTTTACCTTAAGGATTTAAATAATTGTCGAGAATTCTTGTCGCTTTGTTTTAATAGCTCTATCGGCTTTTGAGGTATATATAATTTATATTGGACAGACAGACACACATCACGCATTTATCCACGAAGGGGTATGCAGAGGCGCAACCAGGGCACCCAATTTTCGCCAAGCATTAAATTTTAAATTCTTAACAATAGGTTAAAAGCAAATATTATGATCACTCTTTGCATTTTTTGACTTGTAAATTGTTTCGTGGAACTTATTGGACATTTAAGTCAAGGAAAATAAAAAGAACCGCACTCGACAATAGGTCGTAAATCCATAATATTTCATTAGCAATACCAGGTTCATTGCACTAACAAATAAAAATAGCCTTAAACCTTCAAACTATTCATGTTTAACGGTCTTACAAGATAATTAAAACGTTTCTCTGTTACATGTTTATATTTACCAAAAGAACTTCGCACTACCCTCAATTAAAAAATGGGGTAAGTAGTATAGTAAAGTATTTACACGTATTACTTAAATGCAATACCCGACTAATTCTAATCACTTAATTGTATTTGTAAATAATTAACCATATTTTTGAAATAAAACATCTTTATTTTTACCTACCTACTTATCTATGTAGCTATAATATTTAAGTATTTGTTTGTTTACGAATATTAAATTATTATTATTTATTGCATCTACATTGTTTTATCTCTTCATCATCCAAAGGTAGACTGGTAGAAAATACCTTAGGCATTAAGTACCTTTATACATGTATAGAAAGCGTGTAAATAAATAAATCAGTCCAATCTCAATATTAGTTCGATACACACACACACACAATATCACACATTTATCCCCGATGGGGTACTTGGAGACGCAATCAGGGCACCCACTTTTCGCCAAGTTTGTTTCGATAGGGGGCGAGTTTATCGCCTTATCAGTCACAAATTCCAGACTCCGGGCTGACACTGAGCCTTAAATCCCAAATATCACTTTGCCCGATTCGAGCTTCAAACCTAGGACCTCAGAGCGCTGTCGTACCGCGCATGCAGTACAGCTACGCCACCACGGCAGTCGATATAATCTACCTGTATTAATCATGAGTGTCCATCGGTCGCGTCTGTTAGTAAACTAACGCCCTATACGATTACGCGGAAGCGCGCGGTATGCGAGACACATGACCTATCCACGATCGTTCATTGTCACCGCACGCTAAAAATGTCGGGAATTACGAGGATACCGTGCTGAAATAGTCGGGTTAAAGAAGCCGGGTCGCCATGTGAAGCCTCTGTTCAGTGATGAACATAGGCTTCACAAAATCAAAAATCTCCATCCTTCTAATTATCAAACGGACGATGATTTATTGGTGAAATATTCAGGTTTATAAAAGAAGCCGGGTCGTCATGTGAAGCCTCTGTTCACTGATGAACACAGGCTTCACAAAATCAAAAATTACCATTATATTCTTCTAATTATCAAACGGGGAATGATTTATTGGATACTCACGGCGATTACGAGCCCGCTTAATGTACTTTCGTTGTTAGCATATAAATATTTATGTACATTTTTTAAATTTCCGTTTCTTATCATTTTTACGAAATGACCCAAAAATCACTCTGGTATTATGATTTCATAGGTGATGAAGGTAATCAGAAAACTAACCGGTTCATTTGCCTATCTCCTCCTAAAATATCCCTAAACCATCTAGAACTATCCACTCTGCCAATCTTGCATATTGCAGGTAAATAACTAGACAGAATTATTTTATAGGCATCTTGTAAATAGCGGAAAGAACACGCGAATATGCAAGACGCATCCTCAAACGCGCCAGGGGCCTTATTCTCTATCCCGCACGTTATTTTAACAGTGCGTAACAAGCACGTAACACAACGCATCATGTTTAGGACTATAGACATTTGGCTTACAGAATACCGTTCCACGCACATTTCTCGAAGATAACATGACACGGCCGCGTTACGCGTTTACACTATCATACAGAATAAGGGCCCAGTTCATATGTCAACCAACTCTCAAACATATTTCAGTTGAAGTCACGTACATTAATAATGTTAGGGGCTGTCCGAAAGCGCAGAAACGCTTGTATAAGCAATTTTTCACACGCAACTATGCTACTGTTGTAATAAAAAAAATGGAATTTATATTTTGCTTGCGTAAATGTCTGGAAATATTGTTATCATTCCTTTGCTCATAGGAAGTATTGTTAAATGAAGGCCGCGCCTTAACCCTACTACTTGAAATTGAAACGAGCAAAGCCGCAAGCAGAATCTTGCTTTGTTATTCCATGAGAAGAGAACAAACTTATTACCGTCCCAAGGTGTGTCGAGTATAAATAGTATAGAAAATAATTATGTAAAATCATAGTATTATCATATCTACAAATTTAAAAACATCTAAAACATGTGCTAACGATTAAACAGCTCATTTAAGCGTTTAAAAAACGGCAATGTAAAACGCGTCAACAACGTCTATGCAGTGAAAGGCAAGGTATCTTTAATTAAATCTCAGCTCACATAGATTACGTTGAGTTCGATTAATTTTGCGTGCCGTCAAACATCAAGATCTGTAATCGTGAATTATTATGTATCCGGCGGTTTTGAGGGGCCAAAGCAATGATGCAAGCGTTTTAAAGTAGCGTTATTTTAACCGCTCAACTTCTTTGGAAAGAACTTGGATTAAATTAAAAAAGCCTTACAACATGCAATTCCACTAATTAACACATTGGTGTAGGTTCTAGCGAATAGTATGACTGAAGTTTTCTTTTCAATAAACACATTTAATAGGAAAATGCAGCTCTAACCCATAGTAGATATGAATATCATATCGCATAATACTAAAACTGCAACTTCCGTATCAATTCTCAGAACCGCTAAAAATAAACATTTATCTCAAAGCCAGAATTGAATCCACAGCCTCTGGTTGCATATCCCGTTACTCGCCCATTGAACTACAGTTTATCCAGTCATAAAAGAATATTTTACACCAGTGGCAGTTGTAGGCAGTGTGGTAAGCACGTAGTGTCACTGATTTTCCCCGCTGCGTGTGTGCGATCGAGTTTCACACCGTGCCCTGCAGGGCTGTCAGATGCGAAAACTAAATTACCGGAATTTATATATAGGATTCCGGAATTTTCAAAAATATTTTGAAAATTTGTAATTGTCATGAGTAACGTTCTAAGCTTAGTGGACGGAAATTTATTCCTCTATATCGTAGAGTTCGTAGCAAATAGTACAATTTTATATAACACTAATGTTATATAGATTTAAATTTACCAGTTGAAAGCCATCAACAAACTTTGAGTAAATATTGCCATTTAAAACCAAATTCCTTCTTAGATTTCCGTTAATTCAATTCCCTGATATTTCTATCACGATTACCTTATCAAACATATTCCAAATTCAAAAAATTCCGGTCGTGTCCGTTAAATTCCGGTGGCACGGTCCGTAAGACTAGTCGGCTCGCAACGCGCCGCTGCATCTAAAGCCTCGTGTACAATGCGTACAATGTACGCGGTCGTTGTATTGTAACCCTCACTTCACGCATACTCGACTCGCTGCGAATTCCGCACACGGAGACAATTTTAATATTCCTTGTGGTGAATATTGATACGTATTGGGGGCATTAGAGTAATATGTACTTATGTAAGGAAATATTTAGTTACGTCTCTATTAATGTAAGCCTTAAAGTTTGAATGGAGATATAATCTACAAGATTGCTGATTTTATCATTTCTAGTGACATTGACTCGGAGTACTTCAGCTTTTTAGTTTAATGTAACTTTTGTATAATAATTATGTAGTTACAAATGTTGAGTTTTATTATTTGATATATAACAGCAATGACGGAGGTTCCCTCTCGTAATTCATCATTAAATCGATTTCCAGACCGCATTTATGAATATTATTACTTAAAAGTTATATCAGGTTCCATTTCGAAAAATTTCATACTTTACCATTGCAACACAGAATACCGTAGACCGTTGCTTTTATCGCGAATCATAGATAGAAAAAAAGCTATATTTGTATAAAAGTTTGCGGTCTATTCTTTATATATCGCGGCCTAAATAAGCTTCTATGTGTGACTGGCTGGTGCCAGTTAGACAAGCTGACGCCTTCTACGGGACAATTACACTACCATAGACAAGTTATAAAAACTTTATACAATTTGAAATTTAAAAATGACGTTGTAGCAGACACTGAGTGGTTTATGCGTCGCATTATCTGTAAACCAAAGACACAACGGTCAGACTCTTTAGTCATAATTTTATTATAAAATATAAGAATAACACAACATCCTTAACTAATTCTTGCTAGCGGTTCCGCCCCCCAGTGACCTTTAAGGATTGATTGTCGTAAAAAATCATGAATGACTTTTAAGATTAAATTTTTTAAGAATCGTTTTAAACTTCGCAGAATTAATTTGCCTTATATCGTACAGAGGGGGGTAGCCTAGTTGGGTGTTGAACAGACTGCCGAGACGAATGTCCGCAGGCTCAAATCCCGGGGGCACATAGCTCTGACTTTTCTAAAATTATGTGTGTATTTTTTGTGAACTATCGCTTGCTATAACGGTGAAGGAAAACATCGTGAAGAAACCATCATACCTGAGAAGTAAATATAAAAAATATTGAGGGTGTGTGAAGTCTGCCAATCCACACTAGGCTAGCGTGATGGACTAAAGTCTAATCTCTCACAGTAGTAGAGGAGACCCGTGCCCAACAGTAGGACAGTATAAAATACTGGGCCGATATTATTATATCTATTATTATAAATAGATCCGAAATAAATAGTATACCAAAAATATATTTTACAACTTTGCGGTTATGAATAGAACGATGAACATTACATAATCATCAGTATTACTAATATTATGAACCAATTGTCCTGTTTTAAATCGATGACACAAACAGAATGCAGTGGTAACAAACATTTTATGTCGCATCAACTGGATTGGAGGACGAATAAGAGTATTTTTTTTTTTTTTTTTAATTAACTTTGATACTTAGATATTTTAATTATTAGATATTTTAAGTATCAGCCGTTATTTTATTATAATGAAAAACTTATTTTTTTTTTAATCACAACACATCACGCCTTTATCCACAAAGGTAGACAGAGGCTAATCCACTTTTCGCTAAGTGCGTTCCGTTCCACGATGGGGCGAGGGGCGATAGGGGGCGAGGCTGTCGGCATATTTAGCCCAAAATTTCTGACTCTGGGCTAATATTGAATAGGAAAAAGCCAATATCAGTTTGCCCGACACGAACTTTGATCTCAGGACCTAAGAGCGGCGTTGACGCGCTCAATACAACTACACTACCGAAGCAGAATGTATTATCTAGACCTGGTATAATTTTATATTCACAAATTTTCGTGTCTTATTTGATATGGTGTTGGTAACCCTAATTCGTTTAATACATTTTCCTTTCTTTTCCTATCTGCCAACACATATATGATAATTATCACAACGATTCAAATGTAAACCCCTTCAAAAATTTTTCATGTTTATTTTCTAGTATAATTATTGCCATGAATCAAAATCGTAATAGTATGAGGCGATTCCAACAAAGTTGAATAATTGCTTTACTTGAATTATATTGTAATAAAGTTCAAAGTCTTTTTGGATAATACATAAATAGTTTAACAAGAACAGTTGGTCACACGGTGATAGAAATTCGACCGCAATCCATTAAAAAAAATAATTTGTCTTTTATTGAAGCTATTGTTAGAGTATTTATAGGAATGAATACCTTTTTTATGAAATTTCAATTACGTCAACTGACCATGTGTTTCAATTGGCATGTAATATTCGTTTTTATTTATGTAGGTATACTAAGATCTGGCATACATGATACTTATGCAAATCTTAGCTTTCTACAGTACATTTACTCAAATTTAGGCGAATCAAACCTCACCCTTACTTGCATATATCAAATCTTAGTCTTTGATTTGATCACTACAATAAATCAATATAAATTTCATTTGTAAGCAATTATAATAAATTCTAAGTCTGATTGTTCCACAATCGAAAAATTTTCAATATTCGCGATGGATAAACAAAACCGATTGAGTTTATTGAAAATAGTTGGTGCCCTTTTCGTTTACGATATTAATCATATTCCTATAAATACGGTTACTACTGAACACGAATCTGGATGGTTATTTAGCCCACCACGCTGGTTTCTACATATACGTATAAGATCCTTCGATAATGTCACTTAGATTTGTAGGTTACTTCATATTTCCTGTCCCCGTGAAACAAACCAATCATGATTAATGAATGAAGTCCCATTGTTTCCCGTTAATCTGCAGCAGTACAAAAGTATAAACAACATACAGTTACACTTATTCCCATGACGTACATGTAGTAAATTTGGATTAAAAGGTGTCTGTAACACAGTGAGTCGAGGGGAAATCGGTGAGATGCGTCTGCGCATTGAGGGAATTTTGTTTGCTTACGTAAAACAGTTTGTATATTCCGCTGTCGCCAAATGTCAACATCGTTCTTGAAGGCGTGAATGTCGGATCATAAATTGTGCGCTTCGGGACTTTATTAAACTATACACAGGGATGTAACCAGGCTTGGTTAAAAATAGGGAATCGTAAAATAATGGCCGCGTATTGTCATCATTGGGTTTGGGTTAACAGCAATAGATTTGTCTATAGGATGAAAATAAATTTGGCAGAAAAGTGCTTTCAGTTTTGCCTACTCCTTAGAAGCTCGTGAGCTTGATAAATAAGTAGAATTGTTAAAACAAAATATGCCAAAATCAAAATTATTAACAAAATCTCATTTACCAAAGCAAACAAATTTACTACCGACTACAAAACAGTTCCCATCCCCAAGTTTTCGCGTGCACTTTCAAGTAGAAAATATTACAACGCAGCGACCCAAATACTGCGGCGCTCGTGTTACGCGGCGGCGACACGGCGTCTGTGTGTCCGTTCAGGCGCGCCGCCTGCTTGTCTAGGGGACCACGGCCACCTAGCGACACCTAGGATAGATAAATGGTACCGAGTTATGTCGGCTACGTTACTACCCTGGGATGTTTAGTTCTTTAGGTTTTTGGACGTTCTTTGCAAAGTAATTTAATGTTTTAGAAGGAAGGAGTCGCGTATATGGCTCTTGCTACCGTATAATTAATTATTATGGCATTGATTCATCTAATGAGAATAATTCATAGACACAGGTCATTCAAGGCCTTTCATGTATTTATGGACTACACTAGGTAAACATATTTTGATAGTAGATATATATGTCTACTAAACAATTACCAAATTATTAAGAATCTTTATATGTTTTCATAACTTCATTTTCAACAAAATAATTTTGGGTCCCTTATCAACTCCTAGTTGCGTCCCTGCGCTGGCTTGTGTACTGTCGTCCTAGAGTTATTTAGGACGCCCCTTCTACGGATTTTAAAGCAATTTACCTCGCTGGTAAGTCGGAAAGGTAAACGATCTGTAACTTTACCTTATCTACTAACGATGTATTGATGAATGAGCTTCATTTCGTAAATTACACAGATTTGGTTTTATCTCTTAAATATTTTGTATGGACACCTGGCTAACAGGACCTATGGGCTGTTATCTTCTGTAGCTCTTGCGTTTTTAGAGCGTTTGGAGACTTAAATAAGCTTGACAGTCGATCAATGATACCATCAGCATTGTCAGTCACCATCAAATGACTTGATTTTCCATTTATTTCCTTTTAAATATAAAAGATTGCAGTAATATAAAGTTTCGAATTTATTCCAGATTGCCTCAGTGGCGTAGTTGTACTACATCCGCGGTACAGCGACGCTCTGAGGTTCAGGGTTCGAATCCCGAGTCAGGCAACGTGATATTTCGGTTTCACCTATCACGTCATGAGGCGGAACACACTTCAAATAATTCCACAAATGTGGGTGCCCTGGTTGCACCTCTGCACACGCCTTTGAGGATAAATGTGTTGTGTGTGTGAATTAACTCCTGTTACATGACAAAAGGTGATAAAGCGATATTGGACATAAAGCCGGGAAATCCTAATGCGTTTTTTAACCCCAATTAACCATAGTGTCCAGGGCCGCTTTCACAGTACACATTAAATTCATATTGTGCTATCAGTCAAGTTATTGTGGATAACATTTCACTTGGAAACGCGTGGGTGGCGATTATAGACGACCTCCGCGCAACGAGTAGGTGGTTGAAAACGAGAGGTCGCGAGTTCGAATGAGTTCCGGGTGGGTGTGTGGGACAAGTTCTGTTCCTGGTTTGGAACAGAATCCCAGAGACTGTACTAGGTTCTGCTCGCGGCTCCGTGCACAAAATTCTTTCTTAGAATGAAATACTGCGTTATCGTAAGATACTTTTTTTATTGCTTTGAATGATGAGACGAGATTATCGTTCGCCTGATGGTAAGTGATACGACCGCCCATAAACAGTAGCAACACCATCCAACACCTTGAATTAGAAAGTATTGTTTGGTATTTCACTGCGCTCGCCATCCTGAGACGTAAGATGTTAAGTCTTATTATGTCCAGTAGTTACACTGGCTACAGTGTCCTTCAAACCGGAACGCAACAGTGACTACACACTGCTTGCCGGAAATAGACATTGCGGTGGTACCAACCCAAGCGGAGTCTCACATATGAGAGACCTAACACCAGTATTTCTTTCATATCAATATTTTACACATTGATAAATATTTTTCATTAAGTAAAAATCTGTAGCGAGTTAAGGCGCTTTTTGCAATTGCAATGAGTCATCTCGTTAGGGTGGCAGAGTAACTGTATACCGAGTCCCAGAGCGCACGCAAATGACTCACCGGGTTTACATTTTTTATACAAATGAATTGTACAGGTCGCTGTCCTTAGAGCCTAATGTAGAAAACTATTATAGGAAACACTGCTAATATAATTATGCTATGAACTATACTTCGTCTTGTGGTAATTCTTTTTTTTACGAGCACAGCAAAATGACCCCACTGATGGTAAGTGAAGTGGGGTCACTTTGCCGTGGTTACCTCTCGGCATTCGACAAGGTTATGCCGGCCTGTAGGAACCGGACATAAACAGGCTGATCCCGGAATGCACATTTACATGGGTCACTATGGCGGGTTTTAACAACTTGTGCACGGTGGTCGTTATACAGGCGGATATAAAATATATCCTACCACTAGTAAAGGTACTCTCTAAATATAATGTTAATAGGACCACGTATTATACTGTCGCCAAAATCATATCGGTCTTAATGTCTACGGGTTTCATATAATGTGTCTTTTTAAAACTCGCTACTATTTATTTGTGCCACCATCCAGTCGTACTACCGCTGGCTCACTATTACAAGAACTTAATTATTTTTTATATGGTTGGAAAATTAGATTAAAATTTTTCATATTAGTAAAAATGAGGTAACAATGGTTAATGATTCTCCCTTTATTTATTTGAAGATTATGGATTTTTTTACTTTAAAACGCATATACTCATATTCTATATTAAAACAATTTGTGCAAAATATATAACATAGAGTCTAGTAACAGTAAGCCAGCGATATGTCTCAGTAAAATCTAGATTTCGAAATTCCTCGATGAACTTAGCGCCTATTTCGGGATCGGCGAGCGATCAGCTGACACTTATATATTCCTGGGTTGGTAATAAATCGCAATTCGAGCCAGTACTAAATATATCGCCCGTGCCCGGTTACTTACTGTGGGGGTTCTTACATTTATTTATATTTCAAATTGGAGTTAACACGATGCGATAATTCAATCTAAAGTTATTTGCATATTTCAAAGTCAATGTGGTGTTTGTGTATTTCTTTAGTCTGATTTGAATACTTGAGAATCGCGAAAACTTGAAAAACTAAGCTATAGGTCAACATTAATATAATCAGAATCCTATTGCGAGCTGCTACGTCTTATATTTGATTGCACGTAATTTTTGCTAAATACTACCTATCAAACGTAGGAATATAAAAAAAATCTGCCATCGACTTCAGTGTGACATCCATCTCAATCCTATCTCAAGAGATTTTAATTAATATATCCTAGTGAAAACTTCAAAGACGGACAGCTCTCCGACATAGCTTTCAGCGCTTGATATAGTGCTATTCTGAGTCTAAATTACTCGATACATCGCCGGGCAAAACAACCACAACCGCTCTAAACTTGGCGACTGTTACCAATTGGACACGCTTTGTGATGACAATATTGTCATATAATTTGTGTGTTTTACAATAGCTAGAGCGCCAGGCGCGTATTTAGACGTGTCGGGGTTATTACCCCCTTTATGTCAGTGATTCAAGTGGTGACGATTTATTTGTCCGTTGGAGAGATTGAGATGTTTTGATGTTTTATATCGTCATCATCAGCCGCAGGATGTCCACTACTGAACATAGGCCTCCTCCAAAGATTTCCACGTCGATCTATTGGAAGTGGCCCGCATTCAGCGACCTTCTGCGACTTTTATGTTCATCTTTTATGTTTCATATATTTAATTTTAATTAATTAATTTTGCAATTTTAAAAAGATTAATTATCGTTACAACAAAACAATGTTTACTCGATCTATAAGGCACATAGCGCTATTGAAATCGAAATTTTCCCACCGTACAGTTTAAACATGTCGACACAGTTTAAACCCGCTGACGGCGCGATAAATAACGCTTGAATGAAAGTAGCGCGAACATTTCCATGTTAACCAAACCCACACATGGACAGTATGTTGGACATCTTTATATGAATCGGAAACCGTAGGGCTCACCTTCCTTCTCGTTCTTGGTACGGCCTGTGGTCGAGCCAAGATAAAATACTCAGCCGGTAAGACGGGAACGTACTCGAAATTTGTCTGGGGGGTCAAATGTTAGCGACACTTAAGGTAATATTAAGCATTTATGCGTCAAAGAATACACTTAATGGTGTAAATCGAACCTTTATCGTGGAAAGTTTATCGTGGCTGCTAGTATTCTAATTGAAAATAAATAGTAAGTAAGTAAGCTTATATCTGAATTCCGAGTGGTCGAAGTTGAAAAAACGATATCAAAAAACAACATTTATTTCAGCGTTAAAATATAGCCCCCCGTAACTAACTCAAGTCCGTCCCCTCGTCTGTAGGTGACCGTACTCGAACCCGCGCCGTCTCGAGAGCTAGCTATATAAACACAGACACTATATTTAAACTGTGTTCATTGAGCAGACGCTCTTCATCATGTACTTTTTGCAGCGGTACGAATAAATTCAAAAATCTTTTTGATCTCATATTAATTTTGTAAAAAGCGTCTTTGATGTTTTCGTATTAGTAATTTGTTGGTTAATGCTAAGTGCATCGCGTAATGTAATAAATTATAATTATTGTGTATTCAACAGCAATATTTGCACCGACTTCACTAAGATGTGTATATGCGGAGTGAATTTTGGTCCCGCAAAAGACTGTATTAATATTTTTTTAACACACAATTTTTCTCTATCCAAGAATTGAACTCGCGGCCTTCTCTCGGCCTGCTTATGGTCCGTTATATCATTGATGCCTTATCAATACTCTCTGTATCATTCACAGAAATTTTATACTTATTGCATTTCAGAACGAGTGTAAATTATAATGCACTTTTCCGAAAATTACTGTTAATTTAAAACATACTTTACTTTTAACATACATCCAACCATTTTCACAAACTTTCGCATATATAATGTTACTAACTCAGAAATAACGGCAATAAAATTTATATAAATCTTACGTATTACGTTAAAATTAGATGAATACTACAAATCATCACGCAATAAACCGCAAACTGGCTAGACACAAACGAGTAACCACACAAACAAACAGGTTAACTAAATCAAATCATTCTCAATGGACTACCCACACGCTCGTCGTGTGAATGAAAGAAATCTATGATAAAATCTGGAGAGACGCCAGTTTTTTAACACGGTTTGAGTATAAACAAACTAAATGACCAGACAGCGTCGTAACGCGAATAAATTACATATCACGTCATAATTAACAATATTGTCCTCGAATTAAAATAGTAACGCTTCGTACAAATTACATAGAAAAAAATGAAACATAAATGTGATCAAAGTCACTCCAGAAACAATGTTTTGCTCACCGCAAATCCTTCGGAATCCGCCAATTTGTTTTCTTTACTGTAATTCATCAAAGTAATTGATGTTTTAATCAACTCTCGCCATATACATCAACGATACTCGCTAATAATTAACTCACCGGTGTTGCAAAATTCCCGCCAAAATGTAATTATAATCAATGAACCTTTTTTATGTAAAGCTAAACAATGCAGTCTTTTAAGAAGTGAGACATAAAGAATGGCCAACCACACAATTTAATTAACGCTTTATTTGACAGAAAATAGTATTCCTGCTATTCCCGCCTTTTATCTGCGCAGTAGTAAAACGGAACTTTTTTGCTTAGGCTGTTAGAGTATGTATACTGGTGGTAGGTCTCTCATATGTGAGAGTCCGCCTGAGCAGGTACCACCGTAATGTCTATTTCTGCCCCCAAGCAGCAGTGTGTAGTCACTGTTGTGTTCCGGTTTGAAGGACATTGTAGTCAGCGTAATTACTGGACATAATGAGACTGAACATCTCACGTCTCAGGATGGCTAGCGCAGTGAAATACCTAACAATATACATTGTTCAAGGTGTTGGATGGTGTTTCTACTGTTTATGGGTGGTTGTATCGCTTCAATTAGGCGAACGGCAAGCTCGTCTCGTCATTCAAGGCAATGAAAAAAACTTATAGTAAGATATATTAAGATGTTTCACATCACTAATATCACACTACTATAAGAATCCTATTAAATATGTGAATAAATTATAGTAATAATAATTATAATATATAACATCATATTTCCAAGGACCTTACTATGGAAAGGTCACTACACTGTAATGAATAATAATGTCGCGAAAGTTATAAGACATTTTATTCCTTAATGTGTTAGTAGTCGCTGGACCGGTCCAAGAGACAGTATTAACATAAAATAATACTTATTATATAATAGGAGATACAGGTAATGAACCCAGGACTGGAAATGAGCTGTTTAATACAAAATTGATGAAAAGCAAAACGAATACGGATTGAGTTATCATGAAATCCGACGATATATTTGTACATGTACTATTCACATTGCGATGCGAATTAGATAAGTTTATTTGACATAATGTTTATCTAAATCATCTGAGAATATCTGCATTTGATGAAAACATTTGCATCGCGTATAAGCTTAGTAAATACTGTCGAAAACCAATAATGTATATTGTGTTTGCCATCTCAAACGAGATTGGAAGATCCAATTTAAACATCACTCTGCAATATAAACAGGTATAGTTGTCTGTATTATGTTTTAAATAACAATTGCATATTTATCGATTTTTCGTTAGAATTCGACCAGGAACCTAATCCACTTGAGTCTATTCTTCGAAGCGCATCGACGGTCATGGTTCTGAGAACGTCATGGTTACCACATGTAAGTTTAATCAAGAATTAAACAGAGCAGTCCTCGAAACACTCTGTATATTACAACATTGAAAATACAAAACATTAACGTTCTTATTGAATGTTTGGTAATTGCGAAGACAAATGATTTTTTAACGTCTCTCAGACAATGCATTTCGCATATCGATAATTATGATCGACGTGTTAATATCGATTAATAAGATAAAACAACACTAGTTTAGACTTTACCTAATTATTATAAACAATAGATTCCACGAAGCGTTTAATTCATTCAACAATTTCAAATACGCATTATTCTAGTTCTAGTTATATTTAATGGTTGTGAGGTATGTAACTTTCCTCTCCGACCCGTATACAGGCTTATTTACCTGCATTAATATGATTGTATGATTGAACAACCTTCGGCGCGACTGACCTTTCAACAAATGTCAGTAAGTGGCAAAAATCTCAACACTTCATGGCTTAGATATAATTCTAAGCTTAAGCAAGACTGCAGATCTTGGTAGCGTATGTTTGTGACTCATGATCCAAAAGTAAATACTTTTTACAAATAATAATGTATAAAAATGACATCTAGCGGTACACGGCTGAACTACTTTTATTGAAACGCTGTCACAGTTACATAACATACCGCCTCGTTCTATTTTTAATATAATCGTCATTGCGGTGATTCATTGCGTTTTAAATAGCGCGCATGCGCACCGTATTAGTGGCTAATTAGCAGGTTTATACAATCCCAACAATACGCCTACATTTATTATTGTAAAGATGTGTGCATTTTTTATTGAAGGTCGTTTGGTGTTAAAATCATTGCATTCTTGTAACAACGATTAAAAAAGGTAATACAAATTGATTTATAAAAATCGATTAATCATGTTAGTTGATAGCCATAATAATACTGGCCACTTATTATAAGGAATATTACATCCACCATATAAGGTAGTGGTGGCGCCAGTCATTTACCTATTGTATTATCTATATTTACATAAGATGTCTGTCCGTATATTAAACTAACAATGACCACATTTGGTGCAATTAATATATCTACGTAAAAATAATACTATGTAACAACAATATAACCACAGAATATAAGTAAACTGAATGGAGAAGTATTTATTTTAAACAAAATCGATTTGGATTATCAAGATATCCATTGGCATGAACATTTCGAGCTTAGCTAACCATGCTTTGATTACTTAGGGTTATTTTTTAAATAGGTATGTAGTTCTGAAAACACAGATGCTTTACATCGTAGGCAGTAACTCATAGGGCTTTTCGGTGCATAACATTCAGAATGGAAACAAACATTTTCGAATGCACACTTTCCCTGCCAACTCATTAATCCCGTCATACAGCCTGTCAAAATAATTGGGTAAAATTTCATTCCAATTATTCCTTACAAACTGGAATATCCGAAAACATTACGCTCATATTTATTCTTTTTCCGTTTCCACTGTAGCCATTGTAGTTGTAACCGTCGCTCTGTAAATACCTACAGAAAATTTTTTCTTTTTTCGCGCGTTCGCAAGTTCTGTTGAACGTCCATTTTGTGATTTTGAATTTCGAATACCGTAGTTACTTGCGTTTGAATTTGAATATCGAATTAATCGAATAAACGCAGTGTAAAGTGCACAGGCTCAAAATAACTATACAAAACAAGGTAAGGTCGTATAGTCTAAAAACAACGATGTCAACGAGTGGGACACTATAATCAGTCACTGTCCGTTTGCCGGTCTAAGAAGTAATGGATATACTGATCCCGAAACGCTTGCAGATGTGACTCAGTACGCCAGGGTTCTCAAAGTTTGCATATCAGACATTTATATTAAAGTTTTAAGGCATTTACAGACCTAGTTATTCTTGATAGACATTATTACGGATCGATATTGCAAATATACACTAATTTTCTACGCAAAACGAGTTCCACCAAAGTTATAAATCGCGAGTAAATTATTTAAGATTACAATCTTGTACTCGCAATTAACGACCACATTAATAAGATTTTGGCCACATTTAGTGCTACTATAAAATATTATGACGTTTGCTTGGACATTCCAAAACTTCCTCGTGGAGTAACATGTGTTATACTCATAGTAACCAATACGCACAAACTTTGCCCATTCATAATACTACGGGCTTCCCCAATTGTTATTAAAAAGTGTTTCCCGATCATCGAGATTCTATTCATTCTGTTGTGAGGCGTCCCATCTCGCGGCGCGAACTCCTGTATTTACCAACAATAATTTGTTTAGAATGACACATATCTAGTTTTGGCATAAATACACAGCAGCGTCGAAGGGTCCAAACAAATATGACGATGGTAGGATATATTTTATAACTGCCCGGATAGCGTCCACCAAGTTAAAACCTGCCATAGTGGCACATGTAACTTTAAAGACACTTCTGTCCGTATTAATCGCACTCAATAACTATATTTTGTTTATATGTAGTTGTGAGTTAACTTATGACAATAAACGAGAGTCTCTTAAATCAAATTGAGAATCTTCTTTGCGATCAGAAAAAAAGTTCTATTTATTTTCCAAACAGAACTATAACAATAACTCTACCTCACAATAATATTGAACTATTACCAAACCACACAATGACTGAATCATTTATTGAATGAATAATTTCCTTAATTGAACAATACTGCAAAATGAGGATAATTCCTAAATAGAAGTATTTAATATAGCATTTCTGATAAGATGCGTCCTAATATAACTCGTATTTTATATCAAAAGTTTAAAGCACAAAAAATCTTACGTATTTGAGATAGTTATCTCGACTGCGTAGATTGCACTGTCTATTTCTTCCGCTAACATCAATAAGCTCTGATGACATACTATCTAAAGTCTGAGGATGACGCAGTAAATGCCATTTACAGTTTTGGGTGTAGCTAATGTAAAGAGCACGATAGGGTAGTTGGAGTAGAACGGACTTTCAACACCCAAGACACTAATAATTCTTCATAAGATTCGTATGTGAAGTTTGCCCGCACTAGACTAGGGGGAATTTGCCCTGAACTCTCAGTAGCGGAGGCTCTTGTTCAGGAGTCCGCAGTATACAATACAGTAGTACAATATATACCTATTGTGGACATGACGAGTGATCGGGAAGCTTGCCACGCCACTTGTTCGTCACGTCATACCGTTTGATAACTATGTATGAAAACAAGTCTACGGTTTTGACGTATGGCCTCATGAATAACATTATAGGTACGTTCAGCTTCCTTATTTCGTCCGCAAGTCTTGGTTTTTAATGATCCGTGTTGGGAGAAACGGTAGCTTCCGCTTGATCACCAGTTTCTAGTTTAAATTAACAAGCTAAATTTTCCTTTAACTATTTACAGAGGACAAATATTTGTTGTAATTTGTAAATCAAACCCACAGCTATTTTTTAAAGCGAGCTCATCATTCCCTACACTACGGAGGCTGTCAAATAAAGCCACATTGTAAGCTTAGATTGTTATAAACTATATCCTGCGTACTACGGAATGCAATTAGCATGTCATGTAAAAATGAATTATGACCCGTGTCCGCTTCCTACTACGCGTTCCGGTTGTGTCACTTCATATTTTATTGAATCAATTAAAGGAAGGGCTGTTTGGAAATTTTCCTTTTACTATTCCACTCATTAAAACATAAATGACATATCGGAATAGTACCTAACACTGGCTGATGTCGTATAGTTAATTTTTATTCCACTTTGAAGAGGAAGATAAAAAAAATATAATTCGAAATTAAAAATAGAGTTTGAATATAGAACATAACCCGTAAAATCAATGAAATCGAAGCCATACGAAGCGAAGCGGGATCGCACAGAAACACATTTTCCCTTTTCGTTAAACACGACGTGGAGCCCTCGGTTTCTGCATGGTGCCGGCGAACGTCAATCGTTAAAGACTCTATTATTATGCCGTATTAAATTTATCTCTAGTAATCCAAGGCCCACCTGTGCGGTTCAACGGCACTGGCCAACCAGTTCGTCTGGTTAACCGGCGGGAGTAAATTTACACCTGTCAAATGAGTTCTCAAACGATTCTCTGCCTTATTGCTAAAGTAAAACTTCTATCTTCAACGCAGACGGACGGAAACGGGTTCCGCCGACAAAGACCCATTTGTGTGTTTATTTATTTTTATTTTTTTTATTTCTCTTAAACTGTATCTCGGTCTGACAGTTTGCGATTAAAGCCAGTGCCCGCAAATGTTGCGCTCGTTTTTTGTTGCGTTCAGGGTGGGCTCAGATCACTGTGTCATAAGCGTCATTAATAAAGTTGCTATGCGCACTTAATAACTACGTACGTGTGGATACAAAATCACCCACTTTCAATCTTGAATGTAGGTGGTTGACATGACGGATGACGTCATCTATCCGTGTCGAACACCCATTGATGTTGCGCCGTAGTGAAATGGACCAGATAACATCTTAAGGCCTCCCACAAAGCTCCTAAGTTCAGAATGAATCTTAGTAACAAAGCGCGAGCAGTTCATTGATTTTAAAAATAGAACGCTATTATTTTAAATAGAGACTATAAAAAGCATAAAAACAAATAATCGAGTCCTAATGGCTGTTTCTAAAAAAATAAAGTCATCTCGAATGTCAAAGTTGATTCTAAATATAAATGTAATAAATTAAGACCATAGTTGAATGTTTTACATTTACGTGGTAGGACGTTCGGAAACCGGTATCCTTTATCGTTTCGACTGATCGGAAAGCCCACAAGTATCGCAACCCGATATGTCGTCATACCTAATTGACCATGAATAATTTTTCCGCAATAATTTTTGGTTAATAAAAATTAGATTATTTCATTTTATAGTAAAAAATCATTATAGAATATACAAATTACACTATAATCTGAATATAATAAGATTATACATACTTATAAAATTTAATTGGCTGATTAAAAAATGAAAATATAATTTACTTTTTTGCAATAACAAAACGTTTGTAAATTACCGTCCCAGACTACATCAATTTAATAGTCGATCCGTTGCGATATTTATAATCTATCATTAAAGTACATACAAGAATCATAAAAATCGTCTGGCATAAGTGTTGATCAAGTTTATTTGTGTCCCAACTAGTTTGCGTCCAGTCTATACGGTCAAGTATTGGAAAATCGTCGGCGTAACGTACACGTCGGCAGGAAAGTTTAAGAACGTTCTAGAAACTTGTAGACCGTAGAGGGGATTTCATTCTAAATATTAACGGACGCAAACTACTAAATTTCTCAACCCTATAAAATTATTTATAGTAAAAAATATTTAAATTTCGCAGAGTTCTGAGATTATATAGAGCGGACATTGGGAAGATTGTCATACAAACATTTTGCGCTTATGTGATGGTCACTCAATCTACCGTAAATAGCAAAATATTAATGTAAAATACTTCATATTTTTCCATATCATGATTTGCACGTTTTTAATGCGAATGTTAGCATATTTTCTGTAAATATATTTGTTTCAATATCTAAAGATGCTGTGATATCTTGTCACACGGACATTTCAAATAAGACAGCGACTTATTACCAATTGGTAATAACTTTGGAGCAAAAATTTGGCCTGATGTTCGGTCTACAACTAACTATATAGTTTAATGACTACAAGTCTGAATTGTACCAGTGCCACCTTGCCCGAATTATTGACATTCCAAGCTTAATATTCAATAATTTAATTATCAAACCCGTGCTGTATACTTTCTATATTTGTATACATACAAATATTGGAACGCGTCGTGCGTCGTAGGAGAGTATTGTATGCACCACCGTGATCAGAATAGGCAAGCTGTTGCAAATCAACCATTTTGCATCTTGAATTGCATTCGAATACGCTTATTGACTAATAAATCAGGAATGTTTCTATTTGACTAAATACGTTAAAATTTTGTTTAAAGCAGAGAATGTAAGTCATATCTCCAAATCTCATGGTAAATGTGGTAAGTATGCGAAATTTTATATTGACGAAATTTTAATTATTCTAATTCCGTCTTACGCGATGATTCCTTGTCTGTAGAATCAAATCTTGTCAGTTTACACCGTTAGCGTGGATTAAAGTTTAGGGAATCGAATTGACCTTTCCCAGACGGTTACTTACCTTCCTGGAGGCCGTCGGATGCATAAACCCTGACAAAAAAGACAAATTGATATCGTTATGAAGACGAATTTAACCACAACGAATGTTACAATATCACTTGAAGCAAAAGTAAATAATCAATATACAGTTATAACACTACAGTGAAATACAATTTTGATCGAAGCTAGAAACTCGGTGTTACATTCTTGATTCAGGCTCAAAAACTAACAATTATGACAGGAATATTTTTTTTCAACCAAAACATTATGGAGGTTATTCGTTTGGCCATAAACAATAAATCTAAATTGAAATAAAACTATTTTCGCGGTTTTTTATATATAATAATTTTCTTCTAACAATTTAGAACGCTTCAGATTTTGCGTTGTTGCAAATAACGAACATTCGCATAAACACAAGAAATCATTATACACATTAAGGACTGCATAGAGCACAGTACTTATCACTGACTCTTAAGTCGCAATACCAGTAATTACTTGCAAAATTTTATATCTAACGATGTACGAATGCTTAACTAACACCAGATATGAAATGGCGATAAATCTCAGCGATTACGAAAAAGTATTACGTAATATCCACCTGGCTCGGGCAGTAATGGCCGGCTGATTGGCCAAATAGCTGGGCGCGGCTTTTTTGTGCGAATGCAGACATGATGGCGGCAATCCTGATAAGTGAATGTAGTCTAATCAACATGCAGGACGCATACGAGCTGCTATTATACTTATTTTTTCCGAAGCAGTATAGTGGTCGAAATATTGTGTTAAAGTTTCCGTTACATATTTAAAATCGCCGTTATTCAAATTTAGAACGATTTTAGGAATGCATGAAATTAGTTTTAGAGTTAAATGTTTATTATTAATATCTAATATAATGACAATATAGTTGCGGGAAACCAATCGCGTGGAAATATTTATTTAAATTATTTGCCACGGACCTGGATTTAGTTGGAAGTTTGTTTTTACATTCAGCCTTTTAAACATATAAACTAGTCACAACACATTACCTGATTTCCCAACCCTCAGAATATCTTAAATACCCTTTTCTCGAACCCGCTAAGAACGCGTGTGCGTGTGCGCGGTTGTTAGTGTGTGTGCGAGTTACCAGACAGCGAGGCGCTCGCAAGCCACTGCGCATTGCAACACTATTTAATTATACTGTTATACTTACTGTAATAGGTTTGAAAGGACGTTGTGGGTAATTTGAAAGATATTCGGTTAAGACGACCAATATAAATTGAGCTGTTTCAAGTAAGTGGTGTTTTCGTGTATTAATTATGTTTGTATACGACCAACATAAGTTGAGCTGTGTAAAGTCATTTTTATACCCTTTAATTTCTTTTGTAGATTTCTAAAGAATCTTGTTGTTACTTATTTATGGATATATAAGAAATAAAAATTCACGTTAAAAGTGAGACATTTGTAATATATAAGCAATATAAAATAAACAATTTCAATAACACTAACAGCTATACGACGTTAATAAAAAAAATAATTAAAAAAATGCTGTATTCGTCACGTAGGTAAACATAGTTGCACTTATGATAAGTCAAGGTACATGAGAATATTTAATTATTACCTAAATAAAGTCATTTTATATTGGATATAAACAAAGAATATTGTGTATAACATCTCTTGCATGTCAAAATCCATACCGATGTTTCACATACTTAATTCTCTCCTTTATCTAATCTAGTTTTCATAAAACTAGAAACATTAACATCAAGCGACCAGAAACATACCAAACGCCTAAAATATCCAAGAAGTATTTAATCAACTACGATGTCGAAAAACCCTACCGTCGTATAACTACGTTCGAATTAAAGAGCAACGAATTGAACCAAAATAGACTACAGAAATAGTGTTGTGATGAATTGGCATCAAACAATGGATGACGACACAGCCGTCTTGTAACAATGACACCGCCGCTGATATTCACTAAAGCTGGATACGACAAGGTTTAATTTAACCATTAATTCCTGGTATCATTTAATAATCAATACATTCAATTGAATCTAGAGTGATCACGTAGTCTATCTCTACACTTGGGTATCAATTTTGTATCCTGCGAGGAATTTTCGGTGCAAATATTCGCGTATTACAACCGTTTATTAGTGTCAGGATCGAACTTGCGACTTTTTATTTCTTATCCCTCGCTACCCCACTGACGCTGTAAGTTATAAATTGTCGGTAATTTGTAATGCAATTCCTGGAACATAAATTGTAACACGCACCAAAATGGCCTAATGTTTCTGGGTATATTAATTTAAAAATTCCCAATTTGCTCGCTGTTGCTTAAAAAATTAAATCTCACAAATCATTGGGAATACCAAAGAGCCCGCATCTTAGCATGTTGTAATGTAACGTCACTCGGTACGTCATTTTCAGTCGCAGTAGGTCCACGTTGACCTACATTGAGTCGCGCACGTGGTTAATTGCCGCTGATTGGTGGGCCGACCGTACGGTGGTCACGCGACGGCGACCTAGCCTCTTAATTAAAACATATTCCACGCATATTCGGGAACCACTCCAGATTATTGTGATCCGATTTCACATGCCAGAGAAAAAAACTCTACCTGGATAATAATCGTGATCTAAGGTAAAATAACTCTACCTTATAGAATAATTGTGAGCTAATAAATAATACAACAAAGAGGTCAATATAAATTGGTCGTATGAAAAACAGAATCCATGTAACAAGGAAATATATTTTTAGTAGAAAAACTTTAATATTTTAAATACTGTAAATAACGTAGTATTTGCATAAGATAAAAAGAAAGCCACGTTTCTCGCTAATTTGCGAAAGATTAAACCCATATTTGTAATGGAAGAGATATTTGGTCAAAAATAGAAGTTTGAAAGAATTTGCAAGCAATTATTTAGTGAAAGTCAACCTGTTCGCGTGGTCAATAGACAATGAGGCGAGCATTTGAAGAAGATTTACATGCATGACGAAATATACTTCTTACTCAAGAAAGTTCGAAAAATGTCTATTTAACTATACTTTGAATAATTTAGTAATTGTTACTATAATAATAGGTATAGTGTATTGGTTAACATTAAATTTATTTCAAATACAAACCGCGAACCAAACAAATCATTTTGTATTTACTAATGTCATCTATCAAATTGACGCATGATGCATCAAACAACGAATATAATCTAAATATATTCGTGGAACGATCTTCATCAAGATGTGAGACGGACTGGCTCCAAACAATTATTACAGACGCTACATTACGTAAAAACGATTGTGCCGTTTTCTAATGACTTTAAATTCTCAGTAGCGTAGTACATATTAAAATGATGCGTGCTTCTCGAAATTCAATCATATTTCCTACTAGAACAAATGCTGGCTAGATTCCAGCTAATGGAGATAAAGTCACGGGAAATGCATTCAAGTGGTTTATAGACGAAATCAATGGATACCCATCTACAGATGTTTTGGACGTAAATGTTCTCTATTACTCAGACTACTTTCATAATTTACGAAAGTATGAGTCATGAGCAATACCGATATAGCTAACGGAAGAAACTGATCTTCAAGTGTTAAACAGGAAAATATATCGAAAACCAATCTACATAAACAATAATAGATATATCAAACATGACTGTATATCATTAATTCAGAAGATATGCTAGGAGCAACATATAAAAATGATGAAAAATGATCTATCAATAACTAGTTGCATCTCTGAAATGGCAATGGTACGTTATGCACTAATCGTCTTGTTTATCTTGTAATCGTCGTCCTTGCGAAAGTACGACCAGCTTCCCTAGACACCTGTGACTAAGCCTGGAAAATTCTGAACGTAGCCGCTAAATAATAAGGGTAATAACTAATAACAACCGCCAGCGAGTTTCAATAATTACAATCATTTGCTGTGTCATTGGCTTAAGTAATAAACGTAAGGGAAGTTCTACAACGTTGCGTTGGCGCTACAATTATTGTTAAGTAAATAATGAAGACTTTGCAATGGTTTGAAAGGATTTCAAATAATTTGAGGGTAACTTTGCTAACGCATACTATATTAATTTTACTAAAATAAAAGTTCTATATTATAATATACAAGAGCTAACTTTAAGCAACGTGAACTAAATTCTGACGTTTATTTAGATTTTATTTTTAACTAATATATTAAGTTTAAAAGTCAGTATCGTAATAAAAACTTAGCTGCAACCATTCGTGTGAAACACTACTTATTGATAAAAATGACAAGGATTGAATGCAAATCGATTAGTCGAGATACTTCTGAGTGCATTGCCTTTGCTCTGCAGGCTTCACAATAAAAACCCGTGTAATTGTCAAAGGTTGCAAGTGGCAATGATTTATAACCAATCGACACTCGTTGGAACAACGCAGAGCTATCTAACGCTCATTATATTGTGTCGTGAACCATTTGTTTTTGTATTAACTGTAGTTACGTCTTTACGAGTAATTATTCGATTACCTTACAATTTAATACAGTTTTGTACGTCTTACAAGGTAAGGAGATATTACTTTGTTGACCACACACATTTAATTCTTTCCATTACGTAGACAATTCACAAGTGATAGCACACTAATCAAAGTAGCATTCAGAAATATTTTAAAACAATATGTTATAGCGTGTTTTTGGATTGTCAGATTTCTGGATACTAGTCTGTTCATGTGAAAGATGCCTTGCTTCTACTGTGTTTCCGATATACCTTATATAGTTACATAACTAAAAATAATATATTACTAACCCTAAAAACCCAACGAAAATTATCTTCACCGTCAATTATCACTCAATGACGTACAGTTTCACCCACTTACGAATCCGGTTTAGACCAGACACGGTGTCGATTGTAAACATTTTGATATGACTAATCTTTATCATGAAGATCCAAATCTGTTTTATTCAAATTGTTTGCAACAATGTTATCTTTGTTGGTGATCGGGATACGCTGTTGGGCATCACTCGCAACCTTCGCTGTGACCTCCTCTGACGCACATTGCACATGGTTCCATATATCAATTCGCAGAGATCAGACGATACTTGAGTCGTTTTTAAATTTAATGGGAATAATGTTACGTTGATGGATGAATCATTTCATTGTGGAACATGGGAGACGCAAGGCTTGTTACGTGAAAACAGGATGGTGTCTAGAAATTTTAAAACGTTTACAAGCCATATTCTGTACTAAATACCACAAAATTCCAGTACAACAAACGTTCGTTAGCTGCCACAAGTTGCGTCGGTAGCCAGAGTAAATTGTAGAAGTATTTCGCTTCCTACTTATAGCTGTAATGCAATAGAAGTGAGCTATATTTTACGTAATACATACCATTATCGAAACTTGTCTCATTAAGCGCGGATAGTCGGTGCCGGGTAGTCTAAACGAGCGGCCAAGCGATCTGGACTTGTACACGAATGCATATCGTGTTACAGAGAGGTCTAGTTATACTGGACGGTATTGATAAACAAATGCTATTCATGCATGTACTATAAAGTGCAATGGTGTTGTGAGAATTGGCGTGAGACGCAAGCAGTAGCATGTTTTACTTTATATTCACGCCTCTACAATGCAGGGCCGAGTAGAGTTGCAAATGGTCCATTCAAGGTTCGCGAAACATATATCACCACCACTGGAGAAAAGCCTACCGCATTATTAAGTATTACTTTCAATTTCGAGAAGATTTCGTGTTATTCTATCCGAAAACCTCAGTTTTTGATCTCTCAATTTGGGATTACATTGCCATTAGACCAATTTATCGAAAACGGAGTCTCATCATGCATAGATAGTATTAAAGCAACTTATGAAAATTCTATGTTTAAAAAAACAACTAAAGAAAAAACATATATCTCAAACAGTGTGCACTAAATCCTTCAATTTTAAAAGTAAACCACCCACGATACAAAAAGTATTTAAAATAAACACACCAACATCCGTCAGAAATTGCATAGTTTCTCGCTGGGTGGTAGCCGGGCTGTCTAGCTTAGCCGCCATGATTGTTATGCAGAACGCATGCTACAATTTGCACCAGCGCAGTGCGTTCACTCTTGGAAACTGGTTGCTTAATTGATGAGTTGGAGGTAATGGTTTTATACTGTGACAGGAGATCGGTTCATGGTAAACGGCTGGTTAGTGGAACAACATTGAATTATAAACTGCATTTATTGTATTTTAAGTCTCCTTGTCGGGCTACAATATACATGCAAGTGATTGCATTAGAAATAGTCAAAGCCGTATACCTAGCTGGACCCCCATTTAAAATACTTTGTCAACGCCAAACGGTATCATCTTCCAATTTGACATATCGAATACTTTAATATTTATCATTGTAATCGTTTTTATGACATAGTTATGCGGCAATTTATTAACGTGAGAGTGGCCTATTGCAGTATTCTTACATAACATTAGTTCATATCATCAAAGGAATTGCCCGCGGTGTAGCTAAGTAGTCCATCGTTCTTAGAACTTCACCCTAAATTGCTTGAACTTGATACATTTTCCCTATTTCTATTTTAGGTATTTAAACACAAATATTTATTGAACGTTTTCGCTGTAAATGTAGGTTAGAAGGTCCCTTAGATGCTTTACTCAATGGAGCTACGTATTGCATCATCCATATGACCCAAATCTGTATTTACTGGCTAATATATTTTTAAATACTCTTAGAAAATGTCACGAAACAAATTCATCAATCCATCAGCAACTGAAACTAGTGCTTTGCCAATTTTAACTGTCTTTACATCATGTTATGCATTCAGGTTTGGATACCAATAATCATTGCTCTAATCATTTCTTTCTAATACGTTGGTACCTTTACACATCATGTTTTATTGTATTTCTTTTCCTTTATCGGACATACATATTAATATCTCCTCTTAATTTCTTCCTCGGTTCTTTCATATCCTTATCAATTTTTGCTTTTATTTAATATTAGTCCACCTTCAAACTTACAAGCGATAAAACACTTTCGTTCTGACCGTACTCTTTGATAGCGGTGACAGGATAACGTTCGTAACACTGGAATGAAGCCAATACGAGATTTTTAATTTCTGTCGTCTCGCAGACAGACTGACGACCTAAAAAATTACTGGACAAGAAAAGCTTGGAACCTTGCCCCCGAGACGTCGATAAATTATGAAAAAATAAACTCGATTCGTAAATATACGTTGTGGCGTCCCGCACTATGAAAAAATCTTGCATCCTGCGCATAGCCCGAACAGAATATTACGGTGGTCATTTAAAAATATCGCCCATTGTTTTCAACGATCTATTGGTTTCGATCGCTGATAAATCTTTAGGCCTATCGAATAAACCCAGTTAATGTATATATGTTCATTTCGCATCCAGTATTTGTATCTCTTAAGTTTCTTAGTGTATGGTAAAATATCTTTAGTATTCAACATATCTTCATCTACTTATGGCGCTGTTTAACAAACAAGAAGGAACTGCTGCAGAGTGTAGGGTGAAGATCCTAAATTACTTATTAAACAGTAAGAGATTTTTGCTCAGCATTCTTAAGCACGTAAGACCAAATAAGAAACGAGTCCTTTCATTTTTTGTATCCAAGTTGATCTAGACTCATGTAGAACTTTTGCTTCTGATTATCATCACATGAAAATACAGTTCAATTATAACATTATTGCAATGAGTAATTTATTAATTTTAACCATTGGATTTTAACGATAGCTTTAGCAAAAGAAAGTCCTGGTCGGTGTTTCATCGCGGTTGGAACCGGTCGGTCTTCGGGCCCTCGTAAAGTGCGGCCGCGGTAGATAAGGTCCGACGTAATGCGGGACGCCCCGGGCTCGCTGATTCATAGCCCGGCTTCTGATATAGTTATTACGAAGCATGGGAACCGAGCTCTTTAGCCTTTTAACCATGTGGTTGTTGGGCTTCACGTAGAGAGGTAGAGTTATCAAAGTTTGAGAACTTATTTCAAAATAAAAACAAACTCTCAAAATTGGTACATTTTCTGAATTCGGATTTTATTCATATTATTATGTCAATGAAAGGATAGATGGAGTTGGACGTACGAGCTTATTTTCTTTTTATAATATTACTAGCTTTTGCCTGTGGCTCCGCCCGCGTCAAAAAGTTGTTTTGGGATAAATAATTTTCTAGGATACAAAGTACATTATAGCACTCAAAAGTGGTGTAACTTCCTATTACTGTAAAAAATTAAAATCTGTTGAGTAGTTCTTGAGATTAGCGCGTTCAAACAAACAAACTCTTCAGCTTAATATTCATATATATGATAACAGTTCAGGGGAATTTTTGTGTTTCTTAAATATTGTAGCGCTTACAAGTTTTATTTATAATGTGTAGAGAGTAGAAACTAGAAACTAAACCCTACAGGAATCAAATAATTATTTTGGTAATATAAGTGAAAAAATATACTGTTCAGACAGCGTTGGCTTACCATCCTAGACTAGACTAGCACCTATATATCCAGGCATACAATATGCATCATATCTTAGGGCTAACCCAGCAATCCATTCCGGGTCGTCGGACAACGTGCCAGTAACCAGGTTCGATCCTGTGCCAACTGAACTGCCAGGTGCCATTTATAGTGCCAGGATTTGCGACGATTGGCATTCAGGCATCGACAACCGGGATCGATGTCCTCGTGCTTTTATAACGAAAACCAATGAGAATAGAAGTGTTCGATTTACAAATTTAATTTAGGAACGTGTTTATGAATTTGTAACAATTTGTCTACCAAAGATGGCGGCTAACATAGCTTATAAAACGAATGAGATTGGTTACGAAAAAATTACGGAGATTTTATTAACTGTACTAATTTTATCTTCTGCGTATACAATATGAACTTTAAGGAAAAATTAAATTGACTTAATAGTTTACCTACTACCTACTAAATAAGTAACCTTTGTTGCATTTAGTAATCCTTACGTCATTATTAGCCATGTCAAAGTAATTCCAGGAGGTGATGATCTTAACTTTAATACAGATGGTCATTTAGTTTAAACGAGAATTCGTGTAATTAGGTCTCTTTTTTTTAACTTTGTGTAATGTACGTATCACCTAGTTTGTCTTATCTCAATGTATTTTATATGAAATGGAATTTTTAAAAGGTCTTGTACATTTTCAGTTTTTTTTCTATACTCTAGTTGTAATCTCTTTAAACAATATATTTTCTTCACTATTAAACATGTCATCTAATTATTTACTTTATATCTCATTTATATCACCTCAAAATTCTGTTAATAAATACAAGATACCAATCTCTAACTCAACGTGCGGTTTGGAGCTATACCATCATTGTAGCTATTACCAACGTTTAACAGCTTCCCAACCAAGAACTGAATTTACATCGGGGGAAACCCTATATATATTAATCTACCGAATTCGCACACCAATACTTCTTTAGCCTCGAAAACCATAGAAAAGTTTTTCCTTTCACGAACCACACGCACACACCCGCCGAAGTGGGACGTGAATATTTTCTAATAGCACGTTGTATTAAAAGCGGTTAAGTCATTATAAGCATGATTAAAGATTAATTCAAGCCGCGGATAATTGTCCGACAACTTTAAAAGTGGATGTGACAGGGACGTAGCGAGGGACTCTGGGGGAGGTTATTTAGGAATTTAGTTGATTAGAACGGGATTTTAATGATTATTTATTTTCGAAAGATGAACTTAATTAAAGCAACAAATAGGTGACACAATAGTTCATAATTTGCAATGCAGACATAAAGAAATTATAAAAGGTTTTCCATAAATAAATCAGCCCATCGCCGTCCACTGTTGAACATAGGCATTCTCGTAGGAACGCCAACCATCCCGATCTTAAGCATCTTGCATCCATCCGTTACCCACTACCCGCTTTTTCATACACAAATGAAACAAGAACACCAAAGTTATTTCATCAATTAACTAAATTACAAATCAACGTTTAACCGTCTTGTGAGGTCTGGCCCCCGCGCTAGCAGCCACGCCTGCTCGCATGCCGGGGGTCTGTTTAATCGACGCACTATATTTACACTTTACGACAGTCCACTTTGCGTTAATCGGCGTCCACTCACTTTATAGTTTACGCCGTGTGACCGTACAGCCTACAGCCGGTCTGGCGACAGCTCCCGCTCGCTCGGCCGGCTTGCGGACCGATTTTTACTACTGAGAAACACTTAACACCTCTTTGTTTATACCTTTGTGTTCTTAATTTAAAAATGATTTTGAAGTTAGTTGGTAAATGTGGTTTAACTACAGTCATTAAAAATATGTCTTTTTTTATGAATGAAATGGGATTATCTATGGGAATAATTGAATTTAGAATTCTATTCTTCTGTTTCCGTTATTTCAATTTAAACTTTATGAAAGCCCACTCAATGCCACTTAAATATTAAATAAGATGCTTCTCTTACCATTAAAAAAATAAAGTGCAACTGTGTAAATAATTCTAAGTTTTATTAAGTCTCGAATTAGCACGCAGGATCAAGTTTTAAATAAATAATGCCCTTAATTACGAGATAAACGCACTCGCCGGCTTTCCGGGTACGATCAAAGTAATGTGCGCGTTAATCGCAGTTGCGACACTCGCTCTATCGAACTTTCTAGAGACTTGTTAATCCTTCTGCATCTAACGATTATACATCATCTTACTCTTTTTATTGTTTAATTATTGTTGATATATGATTGTACTGATTGCTTAAATTGTAAATTAAAAAAAATGTATAATAGCGACATCTATTAGCTCTGCAGGACAATTAAAAATTCAAATTAGGAATTATAACAATTTCATTCATTTCCTTTCGTTCATTCATGCAGTTTTTTATATGCGTACACTCAGTAAAATTCGACGAAACTTGACTAACTACAACTTATCATTGCCTGAATAACTTTTTATCTACTGAAAAGGCGTACACACAAAAGATTGCATTGACAGTGACCGTTTGTCATCACTTCTTGAATTTTAACTTCCATTTTCATTGTTAATAGGTAGGTAGGTATTATTAACGTTTCGCTCTAGACTTTATATACAATATATCCAAACCTATTCCACAGCAATATAGAATCAGGAATTAAAGTTTTCTATCTTTCCAGATGCATCTAAGCTGGGTCCAATTCGCGTGGGCGGCACTGTTGGCGCTGTCGGTGTGCGCAGGCGCGGCGGCTGCGCCTCCATCGTCAGCCCCTCATCACGTGGCACGGCGGTCCTTCTTCTCGCTCGAGTGTAAGGGTGTGTACGACGCCTCGATATTCGCGCGTCTCGACAGGGTCTGCGACGACTGTTACAACCTCTTCAGGGAACCTCAACTGTATACTCTATGCAGGTGTGTTGACATGTAGAATTTTTATTATCTATGTGATGTTTTTCAGTTTTTTATGTGGATTTTGTTCTCGAATTGTAATAATTTCCAGCCAGTATTAAATATATAAAATTTATTTTTAATATTCAATAGTGGCTGATCAAACATTTTAAAATTTAAAAAAACATTCGAGAATGAAAAAAAATTATGTTCCAAATATAAAATATGTTTTTATTGTTGGGGTACAGGAAAGACTGTTTCACGACAAATTACTTCAAGGGTTGCGTCGAGGTGCTGCGACAGACCGACCAGTTAGAGCTCTTCAAGACATATATAAAAACATTACACGGGGCCGACCCAGGGGTTTAGGTACAACATGGTTATTTTTATCTTCTTCAAGCTAATTCTGCATCTATATCTCTAAACACTTGCTTTTATACTTGGGGTGAATAACAAGCACGCTAATTTTAAGGCACTTTCTAACACAGTATATATTTATTACATTATAATTATTTTGTGAATTACTTTTTGTATTCTAAAAGATTTTGAAAACATAGAATCTATTAAATTTAAATTCACCTCTTTAAAGAAATTATCATTGACAAAATATATTATGAATATTTGATATTCTGGTATTTTTTGAAAATTGAATATTAACAATGTAAGTATATTGTACAGTCAACACTTCGCATTACAACTATTAAGATTCAATACTTCTTTAAAATGTTGAATTCGATATTCAAAATTTAAAAAACGAATAGTATTTTAAAAAAATCCATAACAAATCCCCAAGTGAAGTGGGTAGCGCCATTTTGATAACGATATCTAAAATGATTTATTATCTCGATTATTTGGGATGACGTGAATTATTGGTATGTGACATAAGATTGCACTAGATATTTAATGTTTTGAAGATATCACATATATCTAGAAAACATTGGACACTATAAAAGAAAGATAAAGCAATCTTTAGGGAAAAGTATTACTAAAATTTTAACTGACCAATATCTATATGTATTTCCGACTCTTTTCCGAATGTCTTCTTTATTTTAAATAACTAATGTTATTGCTTAACACTAAATAATAGACAATTCTGTAGTTACTTAACAGCATGCACTTCTTATTTGTCAGCATATTATAAAATTTTGGATTTCCTTACTTTTGGCATGGCAGTTCTAAACTGTTCACAGCTCTTCTAAACTAATTTTTCTGTAGAATTTTCATGGCTTTTAAAACCCTATTTATACCCTATATTTTAATCTTTTTCTGATTTATTTACAATTCTCTTCATTTATTTAGTCACAATAAAATGTAGAATCAAGACTTATTTATAATTTCTCTATCTTAGAGCTACAGTTTCCTTTCACTTTTAGCTTTTCTTCCTTCCTGCACTATAATTTGAACTCTATTCTTCACAATATACTAATCATATTTACATTTACAGGGCGAAATGCTTCACAACACCCTACTTCAAGGGATGCATGGAGTCTTTGTACCTCTACGACGAGAAAGAACAGATAGATCAAATGATCGACTTCGTCGGCAAACGTTAATAATACAGCCAAACTGTCAGCATGACGTATAACCCGACCGAGTTAATAATACAGCCAAACTGTCAGCATGACGTATAACCCGACCGAGTTAACTGGACACAATTGAACAAGCCAACGCAACGGTATCCACAACTCAGCCGCTTTGCAAAAAGCAGAAACATGCAAAACGAAGTATCAAATTGAACGTCTGCTTTTTATCCTCAACGTATCCTAGTCTAACGCGACGTAAACTGTGTTTTATGTTCGTGTGTAATTATAATTATCGTAAGTATGTATAGGACATTTATAATGTATAATATTTGTGTTATTAAGTGTTGTAAGCTTTGTGAGGAAGTGTAAAGTACATTAAAGATTTGTATAAAATCACCTCTTAAGTATTAAAAATATATATCAAAAAGGAGACAGGTGCTTTCTGGTGTTGATGCTGGTCATCTTATTTTCATTGTCTGTCTCACGAAAAATCTGACTGAGATTATAGTTTTTTTTTTTTTGTATATTTAATCGCGACGCATTCCAATCACAGTATTTTAAATTACAATATAATCAGTACATTTCATTTATCTGATGCAATTTTCGTATTATCTATGGTATTATAAAGAGCCTAACGGTAGCCTTAATATAGTTTTTATGTTATATTTAAAAACTTGAGTGGCTTATATTTTTATCGACTGTTAGTTTACGTTATTAGCCTTTATTAGTTATAATAAACGATATTTAATTTGATTTACAGTCCTCTGTCCGCCATTAACTTAGAATAGACAATTTTTTGTAGATACGTTTCTGTTCACGCATCCATTTATTATAGCAACACGAAATGACAATGCGAATAAACAAGCGGAGGCATTGCATTAATATAGATGATATTGTAAAACTTACTCAAAATCCCGTCTCCGCTTATGTTTTCGGTTGTTCAAAGGTTGGTTTTACATTAATTTAATCTAGTTAAGTATTTAATTAAAAAAGATTTATTTTTATATACTTCCGACTTATTTATTATTTGTTACTTTTTATGGATTTATTTATTGATTTTTTTTTGTAATCTGTATCTCTACGCAGTACCAGTGGGTTATCCAAATTGAACTGTATTACATTATGTTTAAGTTGCGGTTTATACTTATGAATGTGCACGTCAGTGTCCCGCTGAACCTTCTCTGTATTTGAATCTCAACTTTTTTCTAATGAGCGTTTCTTTTGTAAAGTATTCGATATGGTGCCAATCACAATTAGATTAATACAATTATACAGTGATATTTAACGATTTTTAGCACTTGTGAAAAAATGTATAAAAAAAATGTAATTAAAAATATTTAATGTATTTGTATAAATTTTATATAAAACAGCTAAGAAACGCTACGGGTTCCATGAAATATAATACGTATGAAAAACTATGCTTGACTTTTCCTTATCATCCCATTTTTTTTTCTAAAGATACCAAAATAAAGTCACACATTTTCAATGACAAGGTGATTAAAGAAAATAATAAAAAATATTTTTTAAAGAATACGTATTGCAACACCTATGGTGATTTAACTTGAGCTGTCTGTTCAGTATTATGAATACCTAAAATAAACTAGAAGTGGTTTAGTTGATATGAGACACTAATATTATTATTATTTTTTATACTCAAGTTATTTGAGGTAAAGGTCAACATTTTCGTCTACATAGAGACACCAGCCTCCCAATCACCTCTACACTAATAATATGAAAACAACATACGTATAACAGATTATGTGCGAAGCAATTTAAACTCTTATTTAATATAAATAGCACCTTTATCCATAGAGTATTTTATCTCCTATGAAATTCAAACTTAAGAGATGAAGCAAAAATAAAACGCAATACGATGAATACGGGAAACATACATAAGGAAGAAAAACAAATTATTAATAATACACATATATTGTTTTTAAACAATGTTTACAGTTGTGCTTATCACAGTCAAATTTACGCAAGAAATTCTTTGCACACAGATTATATTTCTCTTTATACAGCATTATGGGCGTTCCATTTTCAAATTACTTCATTTTTTCCTCTGTTTGTGAATGGATCTCTATGGTTGGACTAAGATCTGATCCACACAGAGGTTTCATGTTAGACCACATTTTGATTACAATTGCTGAATATGTAATTCACAAAACACAACTCGGGTATTTCATTTAGTGTGAAACTCAAGCTGCGTACGGATATGATTTAACTAACAACACGTAGTCAGCAACAAAAACAACTTTACAAATTTTAAACTTATACGGATTTTTTTTTAAATTTAATATTTAGAGTTTTTTTTTGTTTAAGTATATCATAGCGGAAAAAACTTTGTTATGCACACAAAAGAACATAATGAGAATAAGAATTTGTAAAGTTAGTTTTGTTTCTGATTTTGATTTAACATTTTTTAACAGGACGAGCTCTTAACGTAAAAGTAAAAGAAAATCTTATCACAAACAATACCTTTACATAATATTATTGTTTTTAATTTACACCCAACAAAACTAAAATGTAATAAGTTTGAAAAATACTCAAATTCAAATATCACAAAACTAATACACTCATAATCAATATCTTACAACTAACCGAAAATACATACATACAATAACTACACAATTTTATACATATCTGCTAAGTATATATATCTGCTATGTAATATATCGTAAATTTGCAACAATATAACCGATATGTATACTGGCAATTTTAACATGACATTTGAAATTGACATATGACAGGTGTCATTTATACCACTTATGTGACAAATATTTAGATTAACAGTCTTACTTATAAACTTGTTTTAGCGTTAAGAGGTGATTAAGAATTGCTTAAATAGCTGTCAAAAACATCACCGGTTTCCTAGTTTAAACCTTATTAACAGGCAAGATGGCGGGTTTTGACTTACAGGTGTTCGAGTTAATTTGTGTTTTAACTAAGCATAACTTTGCGAAAGTTTTATAAGTAAGACTGATAGCTTCCAGTCGGTTTATATTCACGTTTTAGAGGAAGTATTTAAAGTCGTTTCATCGCTTTCAATACCGTGTAAGTCGAATATTTTATTTTTAAAGCAGTTTTTCTACAAATATTACGTTCAGAACAATTTCATATACATGCGTATAATTATATTAGTCTTGATAACTCTTATCTCGTAAATGAGACGTACTGTTAGCTCTTTGATTCCTTCCTGACCGAATTTCGGCCACGGCGGCCAATCTCAACGGAGATCAGCAACCGCAGGATATATTATAGTGCACAAGTGTGTGCGCAATACACAAGCACTCTCTGTCCCTTCACTCTCATAGTTCGGTGAGACGGCAAACCGACATGTTAGATTTTTAAAACACTATAGAGATGACTTACACGGTATTGTCGGATTAAAATATTATTTCAGTTTCCAAAACGGATTACGGATATATTTAAGTATATATAATTTACACTAGCATAATATAAATTTTCACATATGATACATACTTAACTTTTGGTAATCTTTGACATTGTGTAGACGCTAAGAGCAAATGCATATTTATTTATATTCATTTTTTATTTTTAACACATTCTTCCATATAAATGCAAGTATATTCGTAAAAAAAAAGTACTCTATATTTCAACTGAATTACATTAAAATTTAATACCAGAAAATCAAAATTAAATCTTCCAAATATATGAAACAATTTTATTAATAAAATAAATATGCATTATAAACAAAATATAGATATCTCACTTCCAAAGTTTTTACAAGTTGAAATTTATTCAAATAAATTTATAAATATGTTACACTCAATTATCTTAAGCAAATTTAGAAATTGAAAGAAAAATCATAATATGAATTTAAATCCTCATAGTTTAGAAATAATAATACATTTTTGTAATATATTCTCTAATTTATAATTTGAAATTCACCATTTCGTACTCATCTCTTACAGCCTTTTGCAATAAATGATTCCAATCTCAATCTTCAATCCGACTCCGAGAATGAACCAATCAAAATGAGTCATTCGTAAGCTTGTCAAAAACACTTTGTTCTGATTGGTCAATTTTTGAGATAGATCGATAAAAGCGATTGGGATCGATTGTAGAAAGAGGCAGTTAATGTGACTATATGCATTATTTTTACTAAAATTTATATATAATATAATATTGTATGACTTTAGTCTACTATATATATCGTACGTAGACATAAACAATAAAAACGAATTTAACGATGATACGAACGCGAAGATCCCATATTAAAATATATAAGGCTTAATGGAATCATCACAACTGAATTACCAAACCAGTCTAATAGTCGACATCAATATAAAAGGAAACATTAATTAAAGTACATAATACTACCGAAATTTCGACTTATAATACTTTAACGCACGCTATAATCGGATACTGGTAAGTGGTAACTATAAAAAAATCTAAAGCTCCACTACGATTAACCGCGCGTCGTTTTGTAATCCAAAGATTAATACAAACGAACGCACCGGCGATTTTTTGCGGTAGCGCAAACCATTCGTCTGAGGCGGAAAACCGTAGTGTGACCTTAGTCTAAATACAATTTTTATGGCGTAAAATAACCCCTATAGATTTTGGATCACTTTTTTAAATATTCTACGGTACTTTGCCGTAACCAAAGTATAAAATTTAATGTATATTTTAACTCTACATAATATAAACGTAACAGTAAATGAATTAATGTAATATTTTTCTACATCTATGTTTGTAAAACTTCGCGGATTTTAATCGTACGTAAAAGCACTCGAATTATTGCTTATAAGGTTTTGTTAATATATATTAAATTGGCTAAGCATCTGTTGCCGTTCTGGCATGAGGTACAAAAGCTATGAGGTGCTCCTCCTTGGGCGAGGTACAAAAAAAAAGCTCTTAAAGGTACAGTCTAATTTCGATAATTGAAATACAGCTTTATACGTTAACACATAGGGTTAATATTTTACGGTATATTTTAATACTTTTGATAGTTCAATGTATGCAATATGCCACATAAACAAAATTTAAATTTACCTTAATTTACGTTATTAAACCAGGTACAAAGGTTGATTACAATTTTTGAATTTAGTATTTTCGTCACTAATCTGTTTTTCTGATTTGATCCCAAGTGTTACGTACAGTGTCGTGGAGAAAAACCTTCATTGCCTTAAGAATATCTATTATATGTGATTAAAGAACATGGCACAGAAAATTAGCTAGCGGAAGTTTCAAGACTTCCATAAAATTTTACATTGCAATAGACGCAATACTTGTTTGTCTAAATATTTTGAACCTACGGTCATAAGTTGTGGTAAAATACTATTTTTATACTAATCTGACAGTCACTATATGTTACCATTAAGGCAAGATATATACTTTAAGGTAAATAAGATCTATTGTAAACAAATTCGCTTATTCAACGCGGACTGCAATAAAAAATCGCTCGTCTGTATTCTGGTGGCGTGCGTTTTTTAATCGCAGTACGCAGTGCCTTAGAACTTCAGGTGCAAAATGTTGCGCGATAATCATGTCGCGAGCAGCCGAAATATATATTACGGAATACTTATTGAAATGGTCGATTTTTAATCGTACTATAAAAGTGTTACAAGTGAATAAAAATATCGCAAACAATCGTGCGTGACGTTTGAAATTGTATCTAATGGCCGCAAAAGGTGCTAAACTATGCTTGTACAGGGTCATTTTGTTATTGCGTTAATAAATAAAAACCACATACTCGTCATTACCTCTGGTAAAATTGTCCCAAAAATCATGCATGAATAATGAATATCTTGACCAAATATACTTTCTGATTTTTGTTACATTGTAGTTTAGTGGGAATATGGTATGTTTGTGAGTATTTTTCTGACTGTAAGTGTATAGTTGCCACTGCGACTACTTTTTTAGACTAGTATGAAAGACATTAGACTGTGTAAAATAAAAAATACTTTTTATTGACATAATTATTTTGTTCCAAACACACTTTTATTTTACATCTACATTTTAGTAACTTATCGTGGTGTTATTTTCGAGAAATATGTGTATTTATTTAATAACGCAATATCAAAATGTCCTTGTATATAAATTTACACTCTACTACATGTGTAAACAAGGAACATTATTGTGTGACGATGTAATAATCATAATCTATATCCGTGAAAATGTATCATAAAATATGGTCAACAACAATAATTTTATTCACTTAGACTTATTTATTTTGAGGGGCTATCTGACCATTGACCACTGTAATTATTGTTTTGATTCATCAATTGTTTAATTTTTAATGGAGATCCCAATTTTCTAAATGACATGTAACTTTAAAAAGAAATACATTTAAATTCACAAAACACAATGCATTAACACAATTCCGAGTAAAAATGTTTCTTAAAGGCATCACAGTAAACCATTATCAAAAACTACATTTCAACTGTAACTACAATTTTCGACATAACTACATATATCTACATTCATACTATCCGCCATTTTTTAATAATCGATCCCAATCTCTTTTTTCGATCTATCTCAAAAATGGACCAATAAGTACAAAGTTTTTTTTTTATATAATTACAAACATCTATACATATGTATTTACTACGTACTAGATCTGGCGTTCCGAACACTCACTGTGTTCAACTGAAGTGTACTGCAGTCCGGCATTGGTTGCCATTTTACTTATTCTCTATTTAAAGCGCTTTAGCACTGCATATTTAAATATTGGTAAGACGACGATTGATGTTTTAGCGCTGCAGCGAACTTTAGTTCTAACTCCAGATTTTAAACAAGTAGTTTATATGAACGTTCGTGTCTATAGAATATGCGTCTATGATTACAAATGAATTATTTTGATTGGTTCGTTTTCGGGATCGGATTGCAGATTGAGATTGGGATCGTTTATTGAAGAACTGCTGTAAATCGCTCCAATGACGTTTACACCTTGTCAAATAAATTCTTATTTTAATGGCTTGGAGTTACTTCCCACCTTTCTCTGCTCATCATCCTTAAGCGTCTGAAAACAATACCCATAGAGAAATAAATTGGACTTTACCTAAATTTGCCACTCCGTAGAAAGAGACAAAGCGAATGTGCGGTGTTTCTTATAGGTTAGGTGATAGTTAAGGATTAAGCGGTGAAAATGGAAGCCGTAATAAATAGCTATGTGAAGACAAAAAATTAACTAACAAGTTCTAATGAGACGTTCATTTCCTAAGGCCGATAACAATAAACAATAGTAACTGCAAACAACGCATTACTGGCAAGAATAGACCAATCACAGTCACTCATTTGTAAGCTCGTCGAAAAACTCTATTCTGGACGTACGAAGCGACACAGTAGTGAAAGAACGACCAAGCTCCTTAAATAAAATTTAAAAAAAAATAACTATGCTGAGCGGTGCATTCTCACTGATGGTAGGTTAAAACATTTATAGGAATCGGCCAACAGACATGACTGATCCAATTCAATTAGAAAAAGAAAGTGCTTCTCTAGAAAGTGAGAAAACCACGAATAACTTGTCTTCAGTTGAGTCACTATGGGAAGACTCCATTCTTACACCTAATTACATATAAAGAAATAAAGGGTGCTCTCCTACAAACCTATATCGGTACTTAAAAAAAAACACGACCGCACGGTCGCTTTATCTCTCTCACACTTATCTGTCAGCATTTACTTGGCATGCATAGAGTTCAGTCCATTCTCTACATCTATGCTGAAAACAACAGCTTTGATACCGCTCGTGGGTAACTTCAACCCGGCCAAACAGATTGGGAAATACTATCAACAGATTTCAATGAATGATTCTATCTGCTATCTTTGGATTGACATCGAATGGGCCAATCATAATAAAGTTTGTTTGACAAATGACGTATTATGGTGAGTTTATTCTTATCCTTGATCTGATGTCAGATTTTGGGATCATTTATTCGGAAATAAATTAGTCTGCAGTCATAGCGGTAAGGTCTCTCTTACTCTGCGATATTACACTAGTGTGCAGTCTCGTATACCTGCGGCGAAAGGTGGTAGAAAGAAGGTTTCTCATATGTGAGAGTCCGCCTGGGTACCACCGCAATGTCTATTTCTGCCGCCAAGCAACAGTGTGTAGTGTTGTGTTTCGGTTTGAAGGACATTGTAGCCCGTGTAACTACTGGACATAATAATACTTAACATCTCATGTCAGGATGGCTAGCGCGGTGAAATACCGAACAATACTTTGTAATTCAAGGTGTTGGATGATGTTTCTACTGTTTATGGGTGGTCGTATCGCTTACCATCAGGCGATCGGCAAGCTCGTCTCGTCATTCAAAGCAATAAAAAAAAAATAAAAGGAAACCCGACACAACATATCAAAACTAATTTGCATGAATGCGGTCTGTAAATCGTTGTATTGATAATTAGATTCTTCATAAATCACTACATATTATAAAACAAAGTCGCTTTCTTTGTCCCTATGTGTGCTTAAATCTTTAAAACTACGCAACGGATTTTGATGGGGTTTTTTTTAATAGATAGAGTGATTCAAGAGGAAGGTTTATATGTTTATACATTATTATTAATAACATCCATTAAATAGTGGAGAAATACTGTTATTTTGTTATGTTATACCCGTGCGAAGCCAGAGCGGGCCGCTATGTTTTTATATACAACGTTCACAGTTTTTCTGTAGTGTATTTAGTATCAGCATTGCACCCGTGCGAAGCCGGGGCGGGTCGCTAGTTCTACATAAAGGGCAGCCAGCAGGAATCGGGTTATATACCCTGCGCCACTCTGGTATATACTAGTGTAAAGTCGCAAATTTGATTGGATATTATTATTGCTTTAAATTTTATTCTGACTAGTTCAATTTCGCAGTTGATCTGGAGGTATGAATCAAGATTTTGTCTAATTTCCCCCGTTGGATGATCCATACGAGCCACCAATGGATAGGACCTGAGTTACATCTGACAGATCTGCCGTTATGTTCTAGATTTGATACAATTTATACCAACTTTCTCCAGCACATTATTACTATTATTGAATGATTATGTCTTTATTCAGAAATAATATATATTAGAATAAGTAAACTCCGTTATTTATGGTTTATATTTAAACAACTTACATATTTTCATATTTTACAAGTAAAGAAATATGAATTTGAATAATATTGTTTAGGATTTAGCAGTCATTTTAAAACCTATGTATTGTAGGTCAATAATATGGAAGCGTATCAAAGGAAAGTCTGTCAGAACACGTCAGACGTTGCTCAGATGTGTCAGTGTACGTCATTGGAGCGTCAATATTACTATCTCGCTTACATTTGTAACTAGGACCTACCAATCGTCCAGGCAGAAGTCCAAGTGCTCCTGCATCGTTTCGTAGATTTGAGTCTTGAATCTCATGCATTTGGGACATTTGTAAACCTGGAAATAGAGAAATAATATTTATTGAAAATTCGCGATTTGGTGATAAAAGTGTTATAAAACAAAAAGAAAACACGTTAAGCCGTTGGTCTTGTACATTTTCAAAGCTAAGCGTATTACGAAAAATTAAGTTACTGTACATTATTGTTTTTTTAAGTAAAATCTATATATATAAAAATGAATCCCTATTTCCCTTGGTCACGCCATCACGCGTGAACGGCTGGACCGACTTCACTAATATTTTTTGTTGTGTTTGTTAATGTCAGGAGAAGGATCTTATGAAAGAAAAAAATCAAAAAATTGCGGCGCAAAATTAGAAAACTTAAGAAAACTTAACGACAATATAATATTAATTTTACATAACTGTCAGTGGTTTGAAATAACTGTCGGCGATCGACAGAATGCGCGCGTGCATACATAGTTAAGACAGGACAACGTCTGTGGGGTCAACTAGTACGTTATAATAATTAATTAATTATAATTGTTAAACTACACAGATAATGCAGATAAACATTTGCTATTTTATATATTTATTTATTAATCAATGAAGTATCACAAAAGCTTACAGTGGAAATACATCCATTTCATTAATTTAAGAGATTTACACGGTAACTACATAGGCTAATAAAATTAGGATTTTCCTAGATATATATCCATGATCGATATGATATTAACCTATATAAAGAATTTATAAACAAATTTAATTAAAAAATATCTACACAAAAACAAAATCTAAGACCAACTACTTAATGTGCATTCCGAAGGCATAAAACTTTATATACACCAAAATTTGAACAAAGTTCATTCAAAATGATCCAATCAACAAGAATTGCAATTTAAATATTTATTTGATCATCCAGTTAATGTAATTTTGGCATTTTATTAAATACTAACAATGATCGATTGTCTGAAAAGAGGTCTATGAAAAAAATGAATTTGATTATTTCGACTAACAAATTAATAGCTTACAAGTTTAGGCCTATTCGATGAACTGTGCTCAACAACGGCCAAAAATAACCAACTATCTGAATCGACATCTGTAGATAGATTCGAAAACTAAAATAAGTCACACGTGATCACAACATTTAAACTTAATTCTGGTATTCTCTTCCGATCGATCTATAGATATGGTTCAGATTATAATTTTCAGCAGTTAGTGCAAATGAATAACTTCTTACATAATATGCAATATAAAAGACTAAACATGCTGTTCAAACAAGGAATAAAACCTTGTTTTTCCTAGGCAACAAACTATGGAACACGTTAAAAAAACGTTGAAGAATACATTGCTTCATTTTGTATTAACCTATTTAAGAAAAAAACTTCCAGCCAACAGCCAGTTGTGTTTCATAAAAAAAGCCCTCAAAAATATCGTTTAGTATTAAAAAAAAAACATCAAATCACTTTTGGAATATGTGAATGTTAGACAACGAAAAAAACATGCAAAGAAACACACGAAAAACATCGAAAAATATAAAAAAAAAATCTCACCTAATAAAAAAAAATACGGTGTTTAATGGCGTATAGAAATAAAACTATATTTGCATTGTGATTTTTATTTTACTAAGCAAGTTACAAAAATATAATAAAAAGCTTAAAGCGCTTCAAATTGTTTTGACAAAAAATAAATTAACATGACTAGTATTTGTTTATTTTTCCATAATTTTAGAAGCCCAAAATAATGCACTATATTTTGTTATTCATATCTTCAAAATAATCAGCTACTATAATTTCACAATGTAAATTGTAAATATTAGTTAATTTATTCTGATAAACCAAATCAATTATTAAATTACAATTATAAAACGACACAAATACGGAAATTCCACAATCTATTCTGTTATGGGCGAAACAAATTTTAGATCCTTTGTGTTTATAAATGCTTATGAATACGAAACGCCACGATGGCCAAAAGCCAGTTTATAAAATTACTAGCGATCTATTGCGCCACCCTAGCAACGCTAGTGACATCTATTTATATTTTAGTGGCAGTAGGATATATTTTATATCCGCCCGCATAGCGACCGCCATATACAAGGTGTTAAAACCCGCCATAGTGGCACATGTAAGTGTGTTGCGTTCTGAGATAAGCATGTATCGTTCAAACAGGCTGGTGGCGACTGAGGGGTAATCATCTCTTGTCACTCGACATTCTATTGGACTACACTCGACTTACCATCAGGTGCAGACGGATCACATTGCCATGCACATACAAAATCAGATATAAAAACTCAAATATTTATTCCAGGATAAATTTACTTGGATAAAAAGTAGCCTATATCATAACCCAGGATATGGTGTGTCCGCGTGCCAAATTACATTCAAATCCTTTAAACGGTTTTTGAATTTTATTACAACAAACATCAAAACATATTTCCATTTATAATTTTAATATTTAGGGTTCAGCGTCGTTACCTATACAGAGACAGATTTTAAAGGCCTTAATGGTCAATAATAACACTGTATACCACTTCTAATCGTAACACAACTGTACTAAGGGGTCGTCCATTAATCACGTGAGGATCGGAAGGGGGTGAGGAGTTCGGAAATACAATCACAAAATATCACAAGGAGGGGTTGGTAATGAATTATCACGTGTATTTATTTTTCGTTAATTACACTATTTCCCCGGACATAGCGACAACCAAAAACAACCTGCAACATGTTAATGTATGTCTGGATATTTTTATCTCGATGCTTAATTTTCCAAAATTTTATCAGATTATACCTGTATTTAGTTTCTAAAAATTTGAATACACTTTGTACCAAAAAAATACGGGTGATTTTAGGTGTAGTCTAAAACCTCACCACATACCGTCAGGCGGTGAGGGGGTCAAAAAGTAACTAAAAAACATCACGTGATTAATGGACGACCCCTAAATTGCGGTTGATAAGAGAACCGATTCGCTTCCACCAGCTATATGTTCTTCAATAATTTTGTTCTTTGTTTGTGCATATTTTCTTCTTCTTGGGGACGTCCTTTAAACATATCGGTGGGTTTATTTACATTCTACATATGCAGGATCGGTGGGTTTATTTACATCTTATGTAGCCTGGTATTACAAATTATTTTTATATGCCTAACACTACCTACATTTCGTTCGTCTTACGCCTGCCCGTTCGTAATAGCAATGTGTTTGCAGAGACCTAATTGATGCTATATGCAATAGTCTTTATAAAATACACTTTTTTATACATGTATTTGTTGGAATCTTTATAATCGATATACACCGCCAGAACGCGTCATGCGATTCTACTTTAGTTTCAGTCGGACATATCATTACCATCAGGCCATTTCCATATTAGTCTCGTCATTCAGTAAAAAAAAGAAAACAATATTACGTAAAAAAAAAACGATATAAACAATTTTTTTGCAACGGGTAAGATAACTTCAACAGGCACCTTCCATATTCGTCTCATCATTAAACAAAAAAAATCGTAAAAAAAAACATTAACAATTTTAGCAACTCGTAAAGTGCACTGTTAATAGGGTACCGGACTCATTTTTGTTCTTTACTATTATCAAATATTTACATAATATAAATTATAACACACAAGGAATTATTAAAATCCGGTAAAAAATCAACAAGTTATAAGTCTTTGAATTTCGGTGGAAGGGGTAATTGACTAGAAACAGAAAAGAGACGAAATATCCACATGTGACGTCATCGGGAATTACGACGCGTGCGAAAAAAAGAGATGAAGCGATATCCCCACATCGCGCCCACTTCTGCACGTTACAATATTTCAAATATGAATTACTCGCTCATTTTTTAACCAATTGTGATGCAGTTTTCGCAGGAGTGCTTCTTTTTCGTATTATTAACCATTACATATAGAATAATGTACAAAATCAAGTATAGGCCGGTCCCCTATTACATTACTGAGCACGTTACGCTGAGACAATGTTAACTCATGTCTGTAATTACACTGGCTATAATGTTTTTTAAGCCGGAACACAAGGGCCGGCGCAAGAACGCAGCGCAGATAATTTTTTCTACCAAACTATTATCGACATTGTCTTCATTGAAATAATATTCAAAATCAATTAAAACAACAATTTAATGCAATTTATTGAGTACATACACAGCTCCAGAGATAACAGAAGTAATTTACCCAGACCAACTTTGGTATTTCTTTCAAACCCGAGTATTGTTGGATCAAAAGACTTTTTCGCAATTTATACTCCTTTGCCTTAGTGTGGAGTTAGGAAGACTCTTAGATGTATTTATAGACTAGCTTTTGCTCTCAGCTCCGTCCGCGTGAAAGCCTTTGTAGACTAACTGCCGATTTCAATAAACGCCTGCTTTATTCGATTAATCGAGAGTATCGACCGAATTGTATTATATTGAACATCTTTTAAATTACTTATTTCGATTGGATTATATTTAGGATCGGATCGGAGATTAAAATTGAGACCGTTTATTGAAATCGGCCGACAATGCGCCACTGTGCATCGAGGAAAAAAATAGTTTACATATTTTCATCCATTTAATCTGTTTCAGGTTCCAATAATCAGCATATTCAGAGACTTGTGTTCGTCAGTAGGTGACTTACCCTATTCTCAGTGGCGACTCTACTGGCCCCGGCACCGGAAGTCGAGACGGCGGACGCCGGACGTGACGCCTTTCGAATTTCTTGTAACTGTCGACAAAAAAATGGTAAAGAGCTATGATTGCATATTTCCCCACGCTTTTTATTATATAGTCTATTATAATAGATAATACGGTAATTATAAAATAATAGTGCTATAAAAATAATTGCAACTAGCGCCCTCTATTAACCCGCCTTTTAATGTAGTTTTAAATAAAGTGCCAGATCGTAATCAACTTTCCAGAAGTTTAAATGTAAGAGCCGAGTCCCTTTGATTTAGTACTACAATCTCATTAAAGGTTAAGTGAAGTTGTTACTTTGTTATTACGTTTCGTACGTAAGATTACTGGAGGTTTGATATATACTCTTCAACTTGCCAATTTCTAACTCTCTTCCATAGAGGCAATAACATTCTTATATAAGTATAGGTTATAATGTCCTATAATGGTAATTACTTACCATAGAGGTATCTTAATTCGTTCCACCCATAAAAAATATTAACACAAAAAATTAACACCTCGAAATACTAATATAATCTACTTTTTGAAATCGATTGGATACCTCTTTCATTAGATCCTGGTTCCGTCTCTGCAGACCCTGTAGGTCAGCGAGGATGTTGTCCTTCTCCGCCGCTATTCTCTCCCGCGCCTCGCGTTCCTCTTCGAAATCGTTCCTGCAAACGTCGACATATCGCGTCACATCACTAGACAATAGTATTTGTAGGTAGTCGATGTTTTTGAAAATCGATATCGATATATTGCAGTAATAATAATTGAATGAATGACATAAGTTATCACGCAATTTTTGAGGACAACATTTTTAGTATCGATATTTAAAAACAATATATTCGATAACACGTATACAATTGTAGCTCTTGCTTGGAGAAGATGAGACGGAAGAGTTTATATATAGAAAACTCCCAAAAATGTTTTTTTATATGATAGCAAATACCTTGTCATTAAAAAGTGCCGCAAGTTATCCAATTATGCACGATTCAAGTGACGACTGGTGGTGGTAGAATATTTGTATCCATCCGGATAGCGACAACCGTACAGAAGGAGTACGCGTCATAATGGCCCAAGCGTGTCGCGTTCTGGGATCAGCCAATATATAGGTATGTTATAAAAAAAAAAAAAATATGTCGACTAGTAAGGGATACATCTCATCGGTCGAAACACTATCAGGACCCTACTTCACTTACCATCTACTAATTAACTATAGGGTCATTGTGCCATGCCTACTAGTATAAAACAGTGATTTAAATTGCAGCAAGTACGTGTAATAAATGTATATAAGCGGCGATAGCCTAGTTGGTTGTGGAACGGACTGCCGAGACGAATGTCCGCAGGTTCAAATACCAAGGGCACACACCTCTGACTTTTCTAAAAAATTATGTGTGTATTCTTTGTGAATTATCGTTTGCTTTAACGGTGAAGGAAAACATCGTGAGGAAACCTGCATACCTGAGAAGTTCTCTATAGGAATTTCGAGGGTGTGTGAAGTCCTACCAATCCGCACTAGGCTAGCGTGGTGGACTAAGGCCTAATCCCTCTCAGTAGTGTCGGAGGCCCGTGCTCAGCAGTGGGACAGTATGTAATACAGGGCTGATATTATTATTATAAGTACGTGTACTGACTTGTAGACGTCGATCTGCGCGCGCAGCAGTTCAACATCCTCCTTCTGCCCCCGCAGCGTGTGCAGCTGCAGCTGCAGCGCGCGCAGCTCCTTGTCGCGCGCCGCCAGCGCCGCCGACAGCATCGCCGCGTCCGACGACGGCGCGCGCTGCGGAACACACTTCACTCACGAATACGCACACGACTATGGGGTGTAGGGTTGTTGTTGGTGTGTATGTAGTTATGGAAGGCACAACCCTAGCTTATATAAATTAAACTTGAGGATGGCACTGAGTACGTATTTCCAAAGTCCCAGAGTACGTTAATACACTGCGGTGTACTACAGCTTTGTGACGAATAGGCAAACACGACTATGGGGTGTAGGGTTGTTGTTGGTGTGTATGTGGTTATAGAAGGCACAACCCTAGCTTATTTAATTAAACTCAAGGATGACACTGTATAATTATATTCAAAGTTCCAGAGTACGTTAATACACAGCGGTGTACTTAGGTGGTAATAATAACAATTTGGTGGACGTACTGAGTTAACAAAGGCACACGTCGCTTTTATATGGGAGGCGTAGTGAGACGTTCCCGCACAACATAGCAGCGCAAGTGTGTGTGTCCCTACATGGGGCATAGGTACTCATTGTATCGCACCATTACAATTACAATGACGCAAGTGCAAAAGGCAGTTAAGTCGTCTTTATAATCCACATTTGAAAAGTGACACACTATCGAATGCAACATCGACTAGTAATTACTGATATATTAACGTGCGATATATCAACCAGAAGCGTAGGGTCGTGGAGCTAGGCGGTACAGTGCACATAAGGCCCCAGGCCCCAGACCTGCAACTTTTTAGGTCACATTACATCATTTTACTTCCGGGCCTTTAGTCAGCTACGCTAATAAACATTCATAAAATTGTATTGATTATTTATTTCACATAAAAAGTACTCACTGGTTGCTGCTGATTCAACTTATCGACGAGATTGTTGTAGTCCTTGAATATGCCTTCGAATATCGATAGTGTGCCTCTCACTTGACCGCTGTGAACAAAATTAAACGTTTCTTATAGTAGGAAATCGAAGTACCTTTGATACCCGTTTTCTTTAGAAAGCAATTAAATTACCTCTCACATACGCCTTAAAGCCTAATTTACGTTGACAACATTAATTGAAAGAATAGAACGTTTATGAGTTTCAGAATTCGCTAGAAAGCTCGGTATATTTTGTACTCAGCTACCACAATTCATAATAGCTTATTCTAAGTTCCAATAAATTATATGAGACCAGATACGAGGCCAAGTCGATTAACAACTCGACCAGGAATAAAAATCTTCGCCAAGTTGTAGTATACATGGAACAAATTTTTTGTACTGACGCTAATTTTAAAAGGAAAAAAAGTGGCGCCCCTCCAAGCTGGTCTTTTATTTTCCCGGTCAGGCTATACGCTATATATCTAATAAGACAGATAAGCGATAATATTTGTTCACATCGAAGAATAAAAGTTTCCAGTCGATTGATGCTAATATTAAAAATACGTTGCGTACTTTTACACGCACACATTATAACAGCCTTAGCAGTGCGTATGCATAGGGACGCTGTGATTGGCTAATATTGACATACAACTTTACTTCAGTTGGCTGTCAAATAAACAAAGCTGAACAAAGCCAAAGAACACAATGCCACTATGCGTACTTTTAGTATCGTTTGTGAATTCAACTAACAACATTAATTAAAGAGATACAATACTCACATATTGCCCAGAGCGTCGCTATGTTGTCTCTCTAACTGTTGTTTGATCTCGTCGAGGCCGGCTTTGAACTGGTCTACACTGGTATTATCCAGTTTTAGGTCGCACAAACTGGCCGAAGCACCTAGAGTTTCCACCAGACTATCTGATAACCTAGAAATATTGTTAAATACATTGAAAATTTAAACAGTAGTTCAAGCAAGTTGTGACATATGGCGCTGTAAGTAAAAATACAAAAAGAAGTATGTCAAAAAATCTGTCAACATTTTTCTAGTAGGGGTTGTTTCCTAAAGTCATGTTATGGTTCTTTGAACAATAATAAACCGGTTCTATTTACTTTTTCTTTCTATTTGTTTGGCCTAACCTACACAGCTGAACCGGTTTTAAAACTTTTATTAGCACGTAAATATATTATAGGGAGTAATTCAGTGGACATCTTAAAAGAATAATACTAAGACAGACACAAAAATGAGTAATAACTAAAATAACAACGATTTTGGTTTACTACTTACCCATGCGTTAACTTGTTCAGTAGATCACTCAGATGTTTCAACGTCCTGTTGTATATTTTGAGATTGTTCGAACCAGTGCTGTCAGTTTCACTGCCTAGCGACAGACTTACTGGTTGGAACATCTAAAATCAAACGAATCTCTTATTAAAATTTAATTATCAATGCGGAATATTAGACAACGCCTTACAAGTAACTTTAATATCGGCAAATGCGCAATCTTTTATATCAAGACGGGCATATCGCGCGTGCAGCGCCGCAATAAAAAACTAGCAAGAGGATCAAAATTACGCCGCAACGAAATCAAATATAAAGATAGTAGGATATATTAATTGGATAATTCTTTCAATAAAGCAAATCGATATACAACATACCTAGGTACTGAACTAAGAATCTCTTAGAGATCCCTTTGTTAGTGATAGGATATATTTGATATCCGCCCGGATAGCCATCACCACTATAAAATATTTTCAAACCTGCCATTGTAGCCTACGTAACTGTCGCGTTCCGGGATCAGTGTGTGTATATCCGGTACCAACAGGCCGGCATAATTGTGTCAACTATAATAGGCACGGCAGTGGGACCGTCTATAAACACTGTCCCACTGCTGGACACTGGCCTTCTCTACTACTGAGCGGGATTAGGCCTAGTCCACCACGCTGGCCTAGTGCGGATTGGTAGATTCCACACACCTTCGAAATTCCTATAGAGAACTTCTCTGGTGTACAGGTTTCCTCACGATGTTTTCCATCACCGTTAAAGCGAGCGATAATTCACAAAGAATACACACATAATTTTTTAGAAAAGTCAGAGGTGTGTGCCCTTGGGATTTGGACCTGCGGACATTTGTCTCGGCAGTCCGTTTCACAACCAACTAGGCTATCGCTAACTTTGCCACACTCGAATAAAAAAAAAGATAACTCCGGTATTAGTTATTAGTAACTCACCGTGGTTGTAGCTTCAGTGAGTCTCGTATGCATCTCTTGCACTTGATCCTTGTAAGTTTTCACAGTCTTCGCCACTTCAGATTTGTATTTGCTGTACTCCAACTGGAAAACAGAAAAAATGACTTATAGTTGACTGAAAGTTAGTAAGTTAGTGTTTTTTTTAGTACACGCCCCGCAATCTACACCGGAGGGACAAGCGAATGGTATACTACATACCCCCCCGCTTCATGATTGCAGAGCCCTGGAGGAAAGAAAAGGAGAAAAAGGGGGTGAAGCGAAGGGAAAGGTAGAGGAAAATAATAGGATGGGCGGAGTGAAGTGGGAGGGGAAATGATCGCGGTCCCTTATAGGCCTCAATGCGTTATACAAGCAAGAGGTATACACACTGCACTGTGTGCCTAGGGCCGCGACAAATGTCCCCTATGCATGGGCGTGGATGGTTAAAGTAGGTTGGCCACATATCTCGCAGAACAGATAACCGCTGGAGTAAGCGTGTTCTGTAGTGCAGCATCTTAGCGAACGTAGCGTTGGATGCCTGGACAGACGGCGGGACGACTTGCACAAGAGGGCCCGCAACGACTGGATGCATAAAGCAGCAGACCAGGCTCTGTGGCGTACCTTGAGAGAGGTCTATGTCCAGTAGTGGATTGCAACGGACTGATGATGATGGCTGATGGAGAATGTATGACTCGAGTTAAATCCCGGGTCATACAGTCACATTGTTTTTCTGTTCAATATTAACCTGGAATTCGTGCTCGTTATGGCGATAGACTCGCCCCCTATCACGTGGAACGGAACACATACGTCGAATAGTAGCAGCAGCTTTGCCTATCCTTTGGGGGATAAAAGACGTGAATGTGTGCATGTGTGTGCGTACGTGGGTGCGTGCGTGTGTGTGTGTGTGTTTTTTTTTAAGCGTGTACGTTAAAATAAATACAGTGTACTTATTGTACTTCACTTCAATGCTATAAAAAATACATCAACGGTATACTATTCTGTATAGTATCTATAGCCACAGCGAACAAATTACCTTCACATTTTCCATTTCCATGATCTTGAGCTGTGCGTTCTTGAGGTTGGTCTGTAGACTGGCCACCTTCGCCTCCAGCTGCTGTATTGTGGAATCGCGCTGGCTTATCTGTTCTGTCGACATGTACGTCTGAAATTAGAACAGATAGTACAATGTAACGCGCTCAAGGACATTCGACTCGGAAACCTGCCGTATGTACTTGGAGCGTCGTAAGAACCCGAACGGTCCCGACTCCTCCCGAACCCTCGCTCGGCAGTCCCCGCAACCCGCACCGCACGCGCCGCGATTCCTATTCTACCCGCGGTTACGCAACGCGTAAATCTATGTTTCGTTCCGTTATATTATTATCACATTTTGTGTTACTTATATGTTGTATGCTTACAGCATTGTGTTTTAGACGATCTTGTTTTTTCTTTTAATATATGCAACCAGAGTATGTTATAACAATCAATATTTATCAATAGTTATAATCAATAGTTATATGACATAACATTGAAGCCAGTGTAACTGAACATAATAATACCTAACATCTCATGTCTCAGGATGGCGAGCACAGTGAAATACCAAACAATACTTTGTCATTCAAGGTGTTGGATGGTGTGTCTACTTTTTATGGGCGGTCGTATCGCTTACCATCAAAGGAACGGCAAGATCCCCTCGTCATACAAAGCAATAAAAAAAAAACACTATAAATGTAAAAGTTTGTGTAAATGTTTAGATGTTTGTTAGAAGTAAGCAAAGAAACAACTGAACGGATTTTTTTTCCTAAAGAGCACGGCAAAGTAACCCCTCTGCACCTGATGGTAAGTGGAGTGGAGTCCAATAGAATGTCTACTGACGAGAGATGATTACCCCTCGACTGTCGACACAATTATGTCGGCCTGTTGGAACCGAATATACACAGGCTGATTCCGGAACGCGACACTTACGTGGCCCGCTATGGCGGGTTTTAACACCTTGTGTACGGTGGTCGCTATCCGGGCGGATATGAAATATATCCTACCACCAGCCAGTCCTGGATTTGTAAATAGGCCGTATAGGCCGCGGCCTATGGGCGGCAGATTTCAAAGGATCTTCGCTCGATTTAATTAATCATTCGTTTAGCGGCGTAAAGGTTGACGCCACTGTAGAGGAACAGATGGTTGCGTTCCTCTATGGAAGGGGAAGATTTCCAGTCAGGCAGATGTTGCTTGTGACCGGCCGCGGCCTCTCCGACGGTTCCTATTCGGAGGTGGTATATATGCAACGTGTCGCTCAAATTGTACAATCGTAATCCAGGATCGTTTGTGGCCATCTTGCGTGATTTCTATGCGATAAATCACTACAGTTGTGTCAATACCCCATAAGTCTTCTCGTAGTTCTATTGATGTTGACGAGATGGCGGTGAGTATATTAATTGTACCACCACAATTCCTTTAACTTTAGTGCCTTCCACAATACAAACAAATGGAAAATTATCAAGTATTTTAGTAACCTACATACATAAGCCTACCTACATGTGGCGGCGGAAATAAAGTGGCCTACACTAATCTATCTATATATATAAAAATGAATTGCTGTTCGTTAGTCTCGCTAAAACTCGAGAACGGCTGAACGGATTTATCTTATCTTGGTATTGAATTATTCGTGGAGGTCTAGGGAAGGTTTAAAAGGTGAGAAAAATTCGAATAATTGCCGGGAAAATCCTCAAAACAGCATTTTTCTATTTCCCATACAAACGTTTTCTAACCAATACGTAGAGTCAATTTGAGCTTTATTGCTATTGTATAAAGTTCACTGTTGTCTAAGCAATGTAGGTGTGTTCCTAACATCAAAGCAGTGTGCGTTGGAGCACAGAATATAATAATGTAATGTCGCGTTCTGAAACTCAACAAAAGTGATATCGCGGACCCGACTAGAATTGAACAGTCACAAAATTCAATATATCATTAGTTATTTGGTTGGCTTCACGATATTATTTCTTTTGTTTTACTTTAAAATGCATGTTTTCGTTATGGACAATTTTTGAGCTACTTTTGCATATCTATACTTATAATAAATCTGTAGAGAGGTCAATTCTGTACATGAAATATATTTACAAAATAACTGGGGGTGATTAGGGATCGATACAGATGCCAAAAATGCAATTAGTAAAATTTTTGTCTGTCTGTCTGTATAACCGTTATAGAAACAAAAACTACTCGACGGATTTTAACTTAACTTGGTACAATTATTTTTCATACTCCTGAGCTGGTTATAGTATACTTTTCATCACGCTACAATTAATAGGAGCATAGCAGTGATGGAAAATGTTGGGAAAACGGGAGAAGTTACTCCATTTTTAAGCTTCCGTCATTTCGTGTGCATCCTTAATGGTTAAAAGTTCCTTCGATTTCACCAGGATCCCATCATCAGACCCTGACCGGACAATCGGACCACCTGCATACCACCATAAATTAAAAAAACATCCCGACAAATTGAGCACCTTCTCCATTTTTGAAACCCGAAATCCACGCGGGCGAAGCTGCGGGCGGAAGCTAGTAAAAAATATAAATCTGGCACTGCTACCAGCAAAGCAGCAAAGTATTCTACTTACAGTGTTGCTGACAGCGTCCAGTTGGTTTTGCAGATCTTGTATGTGACACTTCAGCTTATCAATCTCCATATTGTATTCTGATTCTTTGTTTGACATTTGTAGCTGAAAGAGAATTAATGTTTGACATTAAGATGGACAGATATCCACTTATTTTAAATTTAAAAATATATAATTAAATGCAAATATTTGATCAAAGTTAAAATATAGAAACCGCTGAATATATTTGAATGAAATTTATAGTACATTAGGTATTATCTATACTATATAAAGCTAAATAGTTTGTTTGAATGCACTTATCTCAGGAACTACTAAACCGATTTTGATTTTTTTTTTTCACTAATACGAAGCTGCACTTTGTACGATTCTGGCATTACTTCTCTCGCTTCCTCATCAATCTTTACTTGCATTCCCGCTATAATATACATTAGCGTAACAGTTGTAAAAACGGATCCACCACCCAAGTGACCCACAGCTAATAACCAGCGTCTGTTATAAAAAATATACTGAAGCTTACCTCAAGGTCTTTAAGTTTCTCTTTGATATCATCCCTCTCTTTGGAAGTGGCGTCCACGATGTGCTCCAACGATTCCTTCTGCCACGTCAGCTTCTCGTTGTCCACTATAACCTGTCAGAAAATGCCAGCATCAGTAACATAGTAATTTGAAATACTTATATCATCTATATTAAAATCACAGAATAATAAGAGATGATTATAATCAGCCACGAAGATACGACTTGCCTACTTTAGTTTATAGGCTTTCATTTATTTGATGTGCAATATAAAATGTCTTTAGTTATATAAGCGACTTTATTTAAGTAATAATTAAATATTCTCAAGGTATATGAGAATGACTGCCTCGGTGGCGTAGTTGTACTGCATGCGCGGTACGGCAGCGCTCTGAGGTCCTGGGTTCGAATCCCGGGTCGGGCAAAGTGATGTCACTCAATATTTCCGTGACAACAATATCACGATAACATTTAAGTAGTGATTGATAACGCGACGAAGAAAAATCCTTGTCAAGTATTTGCAAACACATGATAGTTGACAAGAGACCTGACCTTCCTTGCTCATCGGTCTCCTTGTTGCCTTCTGCCTCCTTACGTATCTTTCACCTAATTTTTGGATGTGCAGTGAGGATGTTACCGTAAATCAATTGGTAAATAGCTTATAGCAGATCGGAATTTCCTGACTCAAGGGTATTGCGAGCTGCCGCCTTGCGCACTAATCTCCTTTATTTTTCAACAAGTTCTAGCTAGGTTATTAAAGGATGCTACAAAGGCTGACCAATCTATTATTCACCAGTATATTTACATATTTTTACTCGACATCCTAGTATAAAAAGTTTTAATGCCACATCCATGCCTAAATTTATTTCAAAATTTGAAAGCAGTCAAGTTTTATGTGTTAAAATAAAAAAATCTGCTCGTTCGAGCAATAATATTTTTTTTTTGTTATCTGAGTTCACAGCGACTACTGTATTTCAATAATTACTCATGTTCGTTATGTTATTCTCATCTAAGTAACATTTTTTGTCTTTTTGAGATTTTTTTTTTCCTATAACTATTGCTTCCTTGCTCACCTGTCTCCTTTGTTTCTCGACGAGTTCCAACTGCGCAGTGAGTTTGTTGATGGTGTCGTCGTCGGGGGAAGCTACGAACTCCACGGCCGACGGCGGGCCTGACTTCACTTGGTCACCACTCTCATTGTTGGCGAGCGCCTCCTTCTCCATTAGACGGGAGACGTCTTGCTTGAGCTTTTTGTTTTCTTGACGCAGCTGGAATGATAACATCAGCCCTGTATTATATACTGTCCCACCGCTGGGCACGGGCCTGCTCTACTACTGAGAGAGATTAGGCCTCAGTCCACCACGCTGGCCCAGTGAGGATTGGTAGACTTCACGCACCCTCAAAACTCTTTTAGAAAATTTCTCAGGTATGCAGATTTCCTCACAATGTTTTCCCTCATTTCGTTAAATCAAGCGATAATTCACAAAGAATACACACATAACTTTAGAAAAGTTAAAGGGCCCTTGGGATTTGAACCTGCGGACATTCGTCTCGACAGACCGTTCCATACCTAATTAGGGTATCTAAGCTGGAATAAAAATGTAATAATAAAACTTTTTACAATAATAAATACACGGGGATCTCTAACTAATCATAATCACCAACCAACACCAGAGTTTCTTGCCCGTTCTTCTCTGGTGAGAACTGATTTCCGAACTGGTGATAGAGTTAATGACGGAATCTAAACACTGTGTAACATTTCACGGACTCAAATAAATCATTTCATTTCATTTAATTGCATTATGTATTGCCTCTATATTTTCAGGAGTAGAAATAAGTGTATCACATCTACATATCGCTAGCTATGGTAGGTCTTATTTATACTAATGTATAAGGCTGAAGAGTTTGTTTGTTTAAACGCGCTAATATCAAGCACTACTTTACCGATTATGTTTTTTTTTTCACTGATACGAAGCTACCTTGCTCTTGAATGCTATAGACTACTTTTTATCCCGGGAAAATACTTATCTTGAAAAATTTTCAAGCTGGCGGAATTGCGAGCAGAAGCTAGTGTCATGATATGAGTAGCTTTGAAAAATCATTATACTCACTCTCTCAATTAATTCTTTGGTCTCTTCAAACTTTTCCTTATGCATCAGATGTGTTTTCATCATATCCTCCTGACACGACTTGATCAGCATGAACTGCTGCTTCATTGAATCATTGTTTTGCTGCAGCGAGGACTTCAGTATGACGTTCTCGTCCAATATCTCAGCGAAACGTTTCTGCAACTCTTCGGTGGAGCCCTCATCGGTCACTATCGTACTGGCCACCATCATGCTAGCTGGCGACGGCTGGAAAAGTAAAAAAAATATATTAAAAATAAAAATAAAAGTTAATAAAAAAAAAATGCTGGCTTGAAGAAAATGGTTCACTGACTAGGTTAAAAAAGATATATAAGTATTAAAAAAGAAACAAATGATTATATTGGCCGGAAAAAAGAAAAAAAAATTAAAACTAATAATATCACGTTGCTAACTGAACGATATCAACATTAATCAAAACTTTGAATTACAAAGTACTGCATTGCGCCACACTTCACGCATATATGGGAAATAGATTGCAATCGAATGGTACTCAAAATAAGCCTTACTTATCCCACTAGTATTATAAATTTTAAAGTCTAAAGTCACTTGATTTTTTGTTATAAATAACGCATAAACTTGAGTGAAATTTGTCCAATAGACTTAATCCTGATTTAAACTATATTAAGTAGACACATCTAGGAATAGTCGTTCAAGCATACCGCGAACAAACTATACATTTAAATTAAGGTGGGACTACGAAACCGACTAGGTAAGGTATACTAGTTCAGTGGTATCATATATCACATTAATAGGGTACTATGACCACAGCTGTTTACCATACCTTGACTCTCATTTCCCGTACTTCGAGCCACTTAACTAAGCCGACCACCAGGAAGGCCGCAATATCAGGGACTAGGAATGTTAGTCTCATTAGCGATTCTCAATAATTTTATTAATTTTATTCAAAAACACATGTGCTTACGTACACACGAACGTTAAATAAATGTGAAATTAAATATAAAAAGAAACATCTGTGTGCATACATTTTTGTCAGTAATTATTAAAATAATGCTACGCTAAAGAAAACCGATAATGGTAACTGGTAATTGGCATGAAATGCTGTCAAATGGAAAAAAAATGCAGGAAAATAGCATGAAATGCCATCTAATGCTAGCAAATGGCATGAAAAGCAGGCAAATGGCACAAAATGCTGGCAAATGGCTTTGCTGTTTCTTTTCGTAAAGTGAGATTGCCGTATATACAATATTATTGAATTGCTTAACGCCTTCCTACTCAATAAGTACAAGGGGTTATATTGAAGTAAATATTAAAAGGGCAAACTAAAATTAATCCTATGTTATAAGTTTGTTACCGTGCCAAATCAAGCATATCAACTGCAAATATTAATAAAATATTCGACCCATTTAGGTCGTTGATCCCGAATTGGTTGTTTGCCAATAGTAATAACTAATACATCTTACACGATAATGGCTCTTAGTATAATAAACATTAGTTCAAAATATATCTTTCTGAATAATTTACTAACAATAGTAACTTCAATCTACAAAAAAATTAACGAGGGATAAAACCATCGGTTTATGCTGCCGGCATTTCTGTATTTCGCCGGCCCGAACCTAAGCGGACCTTTATTAAATTACTCTTTCGTAAAATTGTCTTGCAGTTTTCTGTTTTGTGTAGTGGTTATGCATGAATTGGCGGTGACTGGAGCCGCTTACCATCAGTTCGACCGCTTCGTCAAAGGCCGATTGAGGCAACAAAAAAAAATTACATTTCTCGGCAAAAAGTGGCCATCTCGGCGCATAATGAACAGGAAAATTAAAAGAAAAATTAATTTAGGTAACAACCACTACGATTTGTCTATTATTGTAATGCTTTTGCCCAATGATGATTATTTTAAATATCAATTAACCCAATTGGTAATTTGCCACCTTAAACAAAAAAGAAAAAATGTTTACAAATAAAAATTCCAACTTCTCAATTCAAAATTTTAAATTAATTCTAATTGTCAACCGTTCAAAAACGCCTGCAATATTTTTTTATAAAACGCATACGTTCGAAATTTGAATAAATAAACAGTACGAACTTATTTAAAATAAACTTACACTACAAAAATACGAACGTACACGGAAACTGGCTCAGTGACCACTGAACGAGACGCTACGTTGCATTTCCTCCAAGACTAACTAAGGTGAAGTCCCTTCGCTAGCGCGTCACGCTATTATCATTATTGATATAGTATCATTTGGTTTCACTCGCAAGCATGTTTAGTGTTTATCTTTACGTCTGAGATCATTTACCTATCATATATAAGGTTCAAGGTACGAAAAATGTAAACAAACATCTTACATTACCATTTCCATATTTGAAAAAAAAAGTTTTTTTTTATTCAAATCGAGTTGCAACCGTATTCCGGCTCCTCGTGTTTTCTCCAATAATAAACAATTTCACTATAGAAATTTCAGCAAAACACAATTTTACAGTAACTAAACTTTGTCCATTTACCTTCATTTATTACTCACTGGCGGCAAAAAGGGCACGGCGCTGCCTTGAGTGTGTCAGTAAGCTATATTATTACATCGGTGTGGGCCGTCATTCAGCTCAGGGAATCCCTCCCAGTATTAGGTCATAATATATGTATTTTAAACCAACCGTTCTAGTTTATTTCGTTCTAGGTCACCTACATAATAAAACGCCGTCTGAGACCTGAGTAGATACCACCGCGTTATTTTTCCCGTCAAGCATTATGCGAATACTCAGTGGCGGCTCTAAACGACGCGAGGCCCCAGGCGAAAGCAAAAAGAAACAGACGCGAGGCCCCGGGCAGAGTAAAAAAACGTTCCCCTGTTTTAACAGTTTCGTCGGTAAGAACGTAAAAAAAAGGTCCTGCGAGGCACCGCGCGAGGCCCCGGGCAGTTGCCCGGTTCGCCTCCCCCAAAAGCCGCCTCTGCGAATACTGTTCCGGCTTGAAGGACGCCTTATCCAGGGTAATGAGTTGTTAAAACTTGGCAACTATTGTTTTAGGATGAGGAGCGCAAGGCCGTTAAAGGCAATGCTTTATTGTTCCAAATTCAAAATTGTATTGGTGCTGTATATGCGCATTGCGCAGTCGTGTGTTCGTACTAATGTACAAAACAAGCACTTAGCGGCTTTGTAAACGTTCGTTTTGTCGTTTTCTTGCATTAAAAAAAATCGAACTTCTTTAATTAAACTAGCTTACGCTTCCGAATCCACCCGCATATAAAGCAATAGCCCAAATATTTGATGATTTCTCAGAATATCGGTTTCGCGCTAATAAATCAGCTCAATTGATCAGTTGCTGCATTGTAAAGTCAAAGGCAAACCAAGAAACATCGCTAATTATTGTTATAAAATAGTAAATATTGCCACAATAATCAAGTCTCTGGCTCGATAACAACCCCTACCACTTGGTAATAAGGTATTTAACTCATTTTTGTTCTTTACATCTATCAAAAATTTACTTCACAAAATGTGAGAGGAAAAGATTGATTATAATCCAGTTAAAAATGAAACCTTTCGGTAGAAAGTAAGTGTCAAGAAACGTGAAAAGAGGCGTAATACGCGCAAATGACGTCATCGGAAATCAAAACGCGTGCGTCCCCATCCCCACAACGCGCCCATTCGTGCAATATTCGAAATATGAATTACTGTTTACAGTTTTTACAGAAGAGCTTCTTTTTCGTACTATTAGCTGTTGCATAGAAAATAGTGTACACAAATAAACATACGAAAATACCCTATTATGTAGGCATTTATTATTATTATTAATTGCTCTAACGGTAAACAAACAATAACCGTATAATGCATTACAACGGACCGATGGGCGTTTCTAACTTGTTTATGTAATTTTTTGCACTTTATAGACTACAATGTTATTACATAAAGATAATGAAAAAAGTAATCCTTTTTCTATCAATTACAAAGGGCAAGTGGCAGTCAGGGCACGCAGATAAAACACCGGCATTACTTACAATGTCTCTAAAACAGTTATAACTCATGTCACACAACATAGAAAAGTCCCTAAAATTACCTAGGGATATAGGTAATTTTGTACATTGTATTTATAACGAGTATTTCCTGTTTACTTAGCCACTGATTATTCTGACTAATAATATGAGATTATAAAACAATACTAAGTATGTTTTGAAAGCATACTGAGGAGAACATTTTTTGCGAAAATAATACAATACTTTTGACAAATATACTCCAGAATGGTTATTGTCAAATATCTGATGGTACAATCTTTGCCAAAGCCATATTGACACATGCCTGACATTTTTTTACCAACTACTAATCAGAATGAGAAATGTATGTAAAAAAAATAAGATACTTACGCAATCGTCAATTTTAAAATGCGCTTTAAACGCCAAATTGACTTCTCCAGGCAGGTCCTCGATGGCTTCCTGCAAATGCTCCTTGTCAATTCTGCAACCGCCATTTTCAAGACTGTCACACTTCATGCCGAGGCTAGACCCAGGGGACTGGTCCAGGATAATGAACGACTCGTCATCACTGTTCTCCAATTTTGATGTCATTGTATTTCATTAAACTGAAAAGGTAATTAATAAATTAAAAAAAAGAATGTTCTTTTTTTATATAAATAAATGACAGAAAAGCAAATTTTTCTGATGATGTCTACACTCCTCATCCTGAGGTTTTAGAAGTTACTTCCAATAATATTTGGCTATGATGAAAGAAAGAAGAACATTTAGTGGCCACAGGTTGGGTGGTTAACATAAGTTACAATAAATTTGACTACTTATGAGGTAGCGGAAAAACAAAACAAAATATGTCTTCTGGAACACAACAGTGCATGCACACTGTTACTAAGTGACAGCATTAGATTTGAAGGTAGTATCTATTGGCCAAACTCTCACACATAAGACATCTGTCGCCTAGTAGCTAATTGTAATTTTCAGAAAATCCTTTTTACATTTTGGAAAACCCATGACTCATTGCTATGAGTCACTGTAATCATATTCTTCAGTGTTATCTCTAACATCACAGAGTGATAAGTGCATGAAAATGTTATTGTCACCTTTAAGTGTATTGGCCTAAGTGTAGGATAGGCTCCCATAAGGCTTTAAATTTGCTTTTAAATATAATAATTTTTGTAACAAAAAAATTACAGATAAACAGTAATCTATTTGTTTGCAAACAGCTTTACAACCAAAACATAAGTTGATACTACTACTTTCTAAAAACTTTATATATTTCAATATAAAACAGTGGAAACCGGCTATACTGACCTTCTGCTTATGACAACTAAAAGTAAAACACCCAGTGAAGATACCGTTTACAAAAACTGGATAAAGTGAAATACTGCTTAAAGCCCAAGTTATCCGATTTTATAGACTATAATGACCAATAGTCATATTTTGTACTAATATAAAATTTATTTTGATCTTTATTGTAACTTACTAATGAAAATGATAGACTTTTGCAAAACAAACTTTTTGTACTGAATTCTATTTATAAATAAGTCCACAGGTAGAATTAAATGTTTATTATTACATAATATTTTATGTATGTATTGTTTGTAATACTATCAGATATGACCAGATTATGCTTTTAATTATGCTATGACTGGCTTTCACATTTTTTTTGTATTTATTTATTATAGGTAATAGAAATATTATAATAGTCATAATAGTACTTAAGATACTATATACGCTAATTATGAATTGTTATCTTGCATTATATGTAACCTGTTTGTCACAACCATGCGGAATATAAAAATAATCTGATTTATTTGGTATGTTTCACGAAGGTGTTGGGACTGACCCAAATCTAGTGCAACAGGGAAGCACACCTTCGTATTATCGCTTTAAAACCATCAATCAATGTGCGCCACAGCCAACACATAATGCTGCAGAATCAGAGAAGTCGCAACACTACCCCATAATGCATTATTAAATCGGTCACATGGTAGATTGTAATTTACATGCTACATACATGTAAATGATATCCTACAATGTGCGCGTGTTAAGTATTAATTCACATTTTAACACTGAGTTATTCAAAAAAGTTGACTGACAAGATTTACTTTCACTAATATGGTTGAAATGAAAAAAATACCAAGCATGCATGAGCTTTTCAATTGCACTTATCCTAACTATTTTCGCTTTCGAATACTACTTTATTGTATACTACTATTTACTTTAACGTAACAAATGGAAACAAAAGATAAAAATGTGTTGTTTAATTTACATTTGCATTTAAAAACTATTTTCGTCAATTGTCTTGACAAATATATATTTTTGCATTTTGTAAGGGGATATTACCTAAAATATAGAGTTATGCCTAAATATAAAATTTCATCACCTATTCATCATACGCACCTATTTTTAATCCATCAAACACGATACTAAGCGAAACGAGGTGCAGCTGGATGTATTTTGCTAATGCGTCACAAATAACAAAATCCTAAAACGGAAACAATGAAAGGATGTTGATTATGTTATCACAAAATTTGCGCTAATTACAAACACAAAAATAACACAAAATTGCAATTTGCAACGTCGTAATTTGACAATGACAATCACTTGAATGACAAAATCATTCGTAAATAAAACAACAGCTGTCACATTCGCACCCAGCGATCTATTTTGTATATGGAATAATAAAACGCAACCTCTCACATGCAAGCTCACATGTCATAGTGTGACAATCGCAGTCACCGTCGTTACAAAACACGAGATCTATTCGATCGTATTTGAATCGATATGTTTGACCTCAATCATAGTACACATCACTATACGATGATTTGATGATGATTATTTCTTCGTATAAGAAACTCTGACATTTGATGTTTAGTGATGTGGTTGGCACATATGCGAGCTGACAAGGACTGACATTTTAGTGATTTGACATTTGACACATGACAGTGAAAATTTGTAAACGTTTGATGATAGTCGTGTAAAAGATTATTTGTGATTGAATTTTTGTACATTTTTGAATAAAATGTCTGGTGATAACGTTTTGGATTTACATCATGTACATCAGTGCTTTCAAAGGAGTCTTAAAGAGGAAGATGACGTTGTGATAGAGGCATATATTGATGGATACAACGAATTGGTCAAGTATGTTTATTTTTTTTGTTCCCATATGGATAACAATTTATCGCACTTGCAATTTAACAAAAATATTTTTTTGGGTCAATGACAGATTTGAATAGCTAAATATTTAATCTTGCGGATCCGCGTTTTTTTTTTTGTGAATGGACAAAAATTTTATGCTCAGAATTATAGATAATAATATCCCTATATCTAATACTAGCTGTGCCCGGAACATCGAATACATGGATATTGGATAAATCTCTTCCCATAATATTATAATAATTTTTTTTCGATTTTAATGTAATATTCATATTTTGCTTCCAAATCTGTTTGGGAATTTTAGGGATGTGAGTATTACAAAGAGAAAACAGACAATTTAAAACAATTACTGATTTGTGTTCTATTACTCATTAGTTGCACCTTACTGTTTTATTAGTTTTCTTGAAATGAACAGACACACGGGGTTGTGTTGTTTTATTATAGATAATTGAATATTGGAACTGAAATTTATGTAATTACTAGTGAAGAAAATAGGGAACATAATTGTACAATTATTAATAAAAGAGGTTTAGAAAAGCTACTAGTACTACAAGTGTTAAATTATAATAGAATGAAATTATAGTATACATTTTATGTTCATCAATGCAAATACTGAAAACATTAAACTGGATTAGAATTTGGAAACTGCTATAGTATGTTATTTTCTCCACTATCAAGAGACTGCCAGTCCTCCATTAAAGTGATTTTAATAGGCATGAAATAAAGTCTATTTTTATCCTTTATTTTTGAAAAATAGCAATATATTAGGATATCCATTATTTATTTTAGTATGATAATAATTATATCTATATATAAACAATTATATAAAAATGCAATTTTATTTATTTATGACAAAACACTATTACCTTACACATATACCTATGTATCAAACAATAATAAAACAAAAATATATATTATTTTAATATAAATAAATTAAGTGTCTTGCTATGTTCTTTTTTCATCTAAAAGTAATATTGGAAAACAGGTGTTGAACAGAATTGGAAAACAGATGTTTATAAATAGTAGCAATTATAGGTGAATATGTATGCAACTTGCAACCTTTTTAGTATACAATAAAATCTATACTAATATGGAATGAAAATGCCGAAGAGTTTGTGTGTTTAATTGCGTTAATCTCAGGAACTACATAATTGATTTTAAATTTTTTTCACTAATAGGAAGCTCAGTACTCCTGAGCAGTATAGGCTACTTTTTATCCCGGGAAAATATATAAAGCTATTTAAATAAATATAAAACAAAATTAATCCAAATTTCATCAAAATCCATTGATCAGTTTTTGAGTTTATCACATTCATACAGGCAGACAGATGCTGTATGGAGTTTTTTTATAATATTATTTTTCGAACTTTTTAAAAGGAACACTTCCGTCATGCATCTTTGTCGCGTAATTTTAACCGTTTACGCAGCGCGCGTAACTAAAGCTCTCAAGAGGAATAAATGTACCCCATTTTTGCAAATTATTTCATTGATTTTCGATTCATATTACTCCCCGCGTGATGTTATTTAAACTATAGCCTTCCTCTATAAATAGGCTATTCAACTTTAAAAAAAAGTTTCAATTCGAACCAGGACTTCCTTAGCCTTTTTTTAAATAAATAAAATGATTTATTCATCATGTACGCGCTCATAGTGGCGCTTATAATAGTTCAAGGTAAATGAGAATATTTAATTATTACTTAAATAGTAAAAATAGTATAAAAAAGCGGCGATAGCCTAGTTGGGTGTGGAACGGACTGCCGAGACGAATGTCCGCAGGTTCAAATCCCCAAGGGCACACACCTCTGACTTTTCTAAAAAATCATGTGTGTATTCTTTGTGAATTTATCGTTCGCTTTAACGGTGAAGGAAAACATCGCGAGGAAACCTGCACATCTGAGAAGTTCTCTATAGGAATTTCGAAGGTGTGTGAAGTCTACCAATCCGCACTAGGCCAGCGTGGTGGATTAAGGCCTAATCCCTCTTAGTAGTAGAGGAGGCCCGTGCTCAGCAGTGGGCAAGTATATAATACAGGGCTGATATTATTATTGTTATTATAAAAATAGTATAAAAGTATAGATAGATGAAAGATCAACAAAAACATAGCCACCTGTTGAATTTATGCAATTAACGTGGCACGTTTTTATTACCTTACTTTTCGCGTGTGACGATATTGTACAAAAAAATGTGAATCATAATAGCATGATCATAAGTATTAAAAAGTTTATCAGCGATTTAACACGTGCATAATATTTTTATCGTCTTTCCGTTCCTATGTGCTATAATGTAAGTTCCGATCCGCACGATCGGATACCACAATAAATATTCCGAATATTCTTATCTTGTGGAATGGTCGTCTTTCTTTACCTTATTCAACTATAATAGGGTCGAATCAACACATTTTATCATGTTGCATAAATTTGGCATGGATTTTTCTGGTGGTATGATTGAGTACCCCTTATATTTTGTACCTGATTAAATAGTGAGATACTCTATGGTACAACTACTTTATATCCGCTATCCAGTGGTGTAGCTAAGGGCCATATTAAAAAAATAAATCAATCTCACCAATGACTAAAATCTCAGGTAGACATTTAATGTATTGAACTATTTAATAAACCAAGCTTAAGGTTATAGCTTAAGGTCCATTTTTCATACATTTTGTTTCACCTTTAATCTGGGTAACTAAACAAGTATTGACAAGTAAAGAATTTAAATTCACGTCTAGTTAGTGATTAGTTCTCGCAGTTGAAAGAAAAACGTAAAAATAATTAATATGCATGGATATTTCGGCCTTTAAAATTTCGTCGTATTAAATTTTAAAGGCCGAAATATCCATGCATAAAATCTTTACTTGTCAATACTTGTTTAGTTAGCCAGATTAAAGGTGAAACAAAATGTATGAAAAATGGACCTTAAGCTACCATATAAGAGCATGTTCTCAGCTGAGTCGACACTGTTACATAAACAAAAGCTAACTATCAAAATTCGTCACACATTGACTTAAAATATCATTTGAGGTGATGATAATAGAGGTTTATCAGCGATTTTTTTAAGATGCCGATCTTCTTTTGACAACGTCGCAATTATATAGCACTTAAGAGCGGAACTGAGATGCATTTATTAATACAGCCATAGGTAACCAAAAGCGGTACAAAACTGTTTGGTAACATTCTAGGGTTAGTTTGGAAAGGAGACCTAAAAGGGATTAGTGGAGATCACTGGTCAGGGCTAAGGGGGCCCTAGCCCGAGGCCCCGTTGCACTGCACCACCTAGCCCAACGTTAGCTATACCCCTGCTCTCATTTACGTCAGGTCTACTAAATTGATGTCCAGTACTTTAGACTTCAACTTGAAACTGAAGCCAATGTTGTACACAACTACCTGGAAGTAGTATTAAACAAAGCTACCTATCCAAAATCTTGACACACAAACCAGTATAAGTAACAACATTTAACAACATTATCCATTTCAGATTCTTGAACCTCATCGGTTCTGTATTCTCCTTCGTGAGCAGCGACGTTAAAAGTAAAATAAAAGTGATGGAGAAGCATCGGGAAGGCGAACACGCGGTCTACTACGAGTCCTTCAAGAAGATGATGAAGTATGAAAAGGAAACGGGTCTGCACGAAAAGAATGGCTTCGTATCCGGCTCGAGGACAATGCTTCGTTTGCATAGAGGATTGGGTACGGTTTTTGTTGAAATGTTTAATTAGTGTAGCTGCTAATTTCCTAACTTCATCATCATCAGCCCTGTATTATATACTGTCCCACTGCTGGGCACGGGCCTTCTCTACTACTGAGAGGGTTTAGGCCTTAGTCCACTACGCTGGCCTAGTGCGGATTGGTAGTCTTCACACACCCTCGAAATTCCTATAGAGAACTTCTCAGGTATGCGCAGGTTTCCTCAAGATGTTTTCCTTCACCGATTAAGAGATAATTCACAAAGAATACACACATAACTTTTTGAAAAAGTCAGAGGTGTGTGCCCTTGGAATTTGAACCTGCGGACATTCGTCTCGGCGACCGTTTCACAACCAACTGGGCTATCGCCGCTTATGTCCTAACTTATAGCCACCTAATATAGGGATCTAATTTCTTGTATTGGCCACATTAATGTATCTATATTTCTATAATATTATATATAGCTGAAGAGTAAACCCTGTATTGTATGAGAGACGTTCGTACCTCACTGATATGACGTGAAGTCATGTTTGTTCTGCGTCATACATTTTCATACAATGAAGTAACCATTGATGAGAGATAGCTTTGTGTTTAATTATTCACATAATGTTATATTGTTTTCATTTCGCTTAGCTTAGTAGAACAGTTTCTTAGAAGTCAGAAGTGAAGTTAGTTGAAAGGAAATAATCGTGTTTTTTGTGTTGAGTCCTGACGTATTGCAAGAATTATCTTTTTTATTTAAATACTTGTATTTCACCCGCTCTATCTGAGCATCTTTCTTAATGAAAGCATTGGTTCTCATATTTTATATAAAAGCAGGGGCGTATTTAACGTTGCATCAATGACACGGCCCCCCAGCATAAGGGGTCTCGGTGTAAGGTAAGATCGGCTTGTATTTATGCTACTCGCTACGCCCATATGGTCTAGTACAAGTTTCTGTATAAATAAGTCATGCCATGCCCAAACAATGGCAATACTAAAAATAGTTTGCTAAAGAATTTTCCGCGGCTCGGAATGATGTAATGTTGTTTATTGCAATAAATAAGGCTGAAATTATTCAAATAGTTTGCGTGATGCCAGCGTACAAGCCTACTATCAGCTTATTAATAAATGCTTCGAAAACACGCCAACAATATTTTATGCTAATTATGTTTTGCTCGTAATTGGATTTGTGTGTAAATGTTGACAATGAAGTACTGTCAAAATTATAATTTTATCTTAGAAGGCATAGACAAAGGCACCTAATTTATTGTATTAAAAACTACATTCACAGTTTTTAAATATATTTTATATAAAGTGGTCATAACGGCGGTTAAATGTGTTGAGAAACATAAATCATATTTAATTATTAATTAGGTAAATAATCGCGCAATATTCATATTAATATCACAATAGGTATATACTCATCTCACGTTTACCCGGTCGATTCATAAAACTAAATCTCCGGGCATTTTCAGATTTCATACGTCTATTCTTAAAACGTCTGGGCGAGGCTGACGAGGGCATGAACACGTGTACAGCCTGTCAGGGGACTTACAATGAAACCTTGGCAGAGTTCCACCCCTGGTACATCAGGAAGGCGGCCACTCTAGCTATGCACGCGCTACCGAACCGGCCGGACTTGCTCAAAAAGGTAGGATAGTATGGGTCAAAATATACCCCTGATAGGTCAAATTTAACCGCGTCTACGGGTCAAAAAGGACCCGCTAGTGAAAAGCGACATTGTTAAAATTTGTTTAGTATTTTATGAGAGATTCTTTTTATCATATTAAGTGAGTATAGATATGCGTATTTACATATTTATTATGTAAATAGGTTTTTAACATTTAATTGAAAAAAAGTGATTTAAGGAGATATTAAGAAAAACAAAATAATATCAGAGTACGTACTATACTTTCATATCGACAAATTTACCTAATACTATATTTATAACCCTATCGCAGTAATTGATCACTGTTATCTTCAGTTTCAATGTGCTTTTTATCAAAGCTCCAACCGATAGCTAACAATTCGAAACATTAAGGGTAGGAGACATTTTTCACCCTTTTTTTTTGTGGAGTGATTGTTCCGTTTACAAGGTAACATTACGGAATTTTGATCACAATATTGCAAAACCTTGAAGGTCATAAGGAAGAAAGTTTAAATTCTCTTTCTAAAGCCTTAACGATCAATACATTTGATTAATTATTTTGAAAAGAACGTGGAGATAGGAGACATTGTAGAATCTAGATAATTACTGACGATAAAAAATGACGAAACATTGTATTTATATTGGGTATTATCCTAGCATTATATCGTCATATTTAGACAGACTTATCTGGATAATGAGTCGAGCAATTCGTTCGCTTAATTATTACACTAAGATATTTTTTAATACTGAAACTTGAAAGTCAATCATATCTTAGCGACATGTACCGAAAATGAATTAAACAAACATTTTAAATCGCCATTTTTTTCTACGTCATTTGATCTAGTTTTTGTAGGTCTAGGACAATTTTAATAACGTTAGACTATCCCTCGTATTTATTGACGTTTTTTTATCTAAAGACGGAGCAAAGCTGGGATAAAAAGTCTGTTTTTCAGTGCTGACGGCATGGCAGCCTTCGCAGTGCGTAGACATAGGGCCGTTGTGATTGGCTCATATTGTTGTATCTCAATATTAGCCATTCACATCGGCCCTATCGAAGCATTACTCCGTCCTTAGATAAAAAAACATCTGTCATAATTAATCTTTATAAAATAAATAGTTAAATTGTTGTGAATTTTCATATTAAAATCAAAATTTTAAAGTACTCTACTAAAAAAATTATTGATTGTCGCTTAGATAAATTGCCTTTCAACCGGCGATACGTTGTTCTCAGGCAAATAAAATGTACAAGAGTCGACTGAAAGTGGTTTCAGTTGGCGCACTCAAGGTCAGACAATCATCAACACTTAGACTCGTCGTGTTTCAATTTTAATGCGTTTATTGATTTTACGATAACACTTGTACATGTTGAATGACGTCGCCTATCTATATGAGAGGTTTTGGTTCTTATTGTTTGATTGCACCGGTTTTTATGTGCTGATTATGTTTTATCTGTAAGGGGTGTTTTTTTGATATTACTTTGCTATATGTTTTGGAAATCCCGTTCTTATATCAGATAATTTGAAAGTGAGGGTGACAAGGCATACGATTTGGAGCAGCTATCTAGTGCTACAAGTTACTTTGGAGCCATATGCGCCGAAGAAGGCCACCGCGGGTTTTGGTGGGTATGCCGGTGTAGGGTATACAAGTGTTAGGGACTCGGTCCAACGCTCGCTCAGATGATATACTCCCGAGTGTCGACATTGGGCCGTAAGACCGGTGAAACCAACATAACCGTTCCACTCACTCCCCAAGTGATGGTGACAAGGCATTGTTTATCAACATCTAACCTATATTTAACATCAAGCCGGGTTGCCCAAAAGTTTTGACTTAGTTTTTACGACGAGCCGGTTTCCAACTTCAATCAGCTCAAGATGAATCGTGTACTACGTTACGGTTAAATTTTCCAAAAGAGAACACGCTACAACTTAATATATGTAGGTACTAATACGATAATTAGATAGAATAACTAAAAATATATAATAATATGATAATTATAAGGAAAAGAGAAGCCGCCAGGAATCGCGTTATATGGACCCTTCGCTGCTGCTACGTTGCAGTTCTTTGAGTGAAGAGATTAGTGGGAACCGCACTTATGTCTCAGCAAATCTGTTTCTTAACGTTGCCTGTATTTGACTGTGGTACCAAAACCGTATACACTCATGCTATAATTAAAATTGTCTACGTGTCTTCCAAATGATGGCCTTAAAGCAAAGTCTCTAAATTCATGTTAGACAATAAGTTAAACTATTTAATTTATAACTAATGTATAAGCTGTGTTGTGTGATTTTTTGTTGTGCTTAACAAAAAAAATGACGAATTAATTTAATTCTCCTATTGCAGATATTCGGCACGCCGGAGAGTCTGGAGGCGGCACTAACGATACTGCCACAGACACTGGCCTCCTGCGACGAAGTATACAAACGAGTGGAACAGCTTTACACAGAATTCGAATTCCACGAATTACCTTAATGCTATAAACTAGGTATTTATAAATTTTAGCATTTATGTTTCGCGTCGATGCGAGAACGCGGGCTGTATTCAGCGCAATATTCGGGGGGTCGACCACCCACGGTTAATATTATTTAATTTTTCACTGCTTAAATATTTTCTTAATGTAAATAAAATATGTAAATTAATTTCTGGCATGAATTGAATTTGTAATGCTATGCGTGCCAGTACTAATGCATAATGGAGTTTTACTTTAATTAGAATAATTTCAAGTTTTTAATGAATATCGAAATTTTTCCAAAATTATAATAAGTTACATAGGGTAAATGCCATTATTACTAACAAAAAATTGTTTAACTTAGTTTTTGGAACTTTGCGTGATATCAAGATATACGTAGTTCCAGATTACCAAAGAGCAGTCGTTTTTGATTTCAACAAATAAATATAAATCAAAATGATGCATGAAACATAATATTCAAACAAAAGTGATTTGTAAAAGAGTAATCTTTATCTGCACATTACTTATACATGTTTACTTCGTTTTTATTCTTTCTGTATTCTGATATGCTTGCGTGAGTAGAAAATTAACATTATCAGCCCCGAATCGTCGATAAAGGTGATAATAATTATCATTTAATTAACAGTATTGATTTACATCGTCAGGAAAGTGTTAGACAAACACGATAAAAGGTATACAAATAGCTGTTTATAAGCGTTATGTATCATATTTTACGACAAACCCTCTCAGTAGAGGATGCCTGCGATCAACTATGGGACAGTATAAAATACAGCGCTGATTTATTCCTATTAGGTTGTTTTTTTTTTTGGTAAAAGTAAAATATTTTGTAGCTGGTATGTTTGTATCCCCGATAGTGACAAAGGTACACCAGAAGTAAAAGCTGGCATCGTGATCCACGTAAGCGTGTCAGACCAGCGTAATTTAATATTCTATCTGGACGCCATGCCTCTTGCCACATAAAGGACATACTTTGCTATGCTTTAAAAAATCCTTATAATCAATAATATAAGATTATTTAACGAAGCATCTTTTTATTAAAAGGTACAATTTTAAGCGTCTTATCACATTTCAGTGATCTTGATTGGCATGATGAGATAATATTTAACATAATTAATTCATTTCTTCATTAGATAATTGATTTTCTATAGCGGTGTCCTAGCTATTCAGTTCTTAATTTTTTTCCTATTATTATTAAAAGGCCGTTAGTGATTTTCATATTTTATTTTATTTGAATGTTTTTATTCCTAAAATTTATTTATTTTAGCAATGTAGTCAGTAATGGTGCCATTTACCCTATAGGAACCACGTAATGCAAATTATTGAGTACATATCCAAATATTTTATAATAATTATTTGAAGTAACTCATAAACTAATTTAGTTAAATTGTCTGTTGGTCAAATAATTGGTTTTGCAGCAATGACCATACTTTGTAAATATACAGAAGACTTATTATATCTATTTAATACCATTATACCATCCCAAAGCTTCGCCAAGACAGTATAGCGACTATAGATTGATATCGTTGGATTGGGGATAGTACAATACCGCGTAAGTGACGAACATAAATACACAAAATGTAAAGTAAATATACAAACTCTCGCGTGAAATAGATGTTATTTGATACTTCTGCTGTATTTACCAGTGCTAGTTATGCGGTATTATTCCAGATATATTTTTGTGGTCGCAAAATGAGTCAGTTGTGTTTAGTAAAATATATATTTATTGTTTTTATATATTCATTAGCAATGACCGGGTATAAATCTGTTCAAAATAAATTAAATCACAAGGCCTAACTGATAGCGTAATTGGTGTCGTGTATCGATTTATGTTTGAAACGTAAGTTATTACAGAATGAAGTATTATGTCATTAATGAAGACAGGGCTGTGGATATTGCGTTGTAAATACGTTTTTTTCTTATTCGTCGGTAGAAAAACTATAGTAATTGTCCTTTGGTACTTTCTACAGTCATTAATCTTTGTATCGAGGGACACAAATATAAAATTTTTGAATTGATAAAAATGAAGTTTTATAAAAGTAATTTTTTCGATATCTGAGGCAAAAAAATCGTAAATAAATTTAAATTTTATTGATTTGATATTATCTTATGACCAAAAATTTATTGTTATTTTATATTCTATAAAATTGATAGTGTTGATTAATAATTTAAGTAATCATGTCTTCTTAGTCCAAATATACGTAGTCCTTCCTACTGCCAATACCTTTGGTTTAAGAAAAAACGTAAGGTTTGTAGAGAAAATTTCAACATATATTCTTGAGCTCAATCGTAACCTTTGCTCAGGTGTAGTTCATGTCATGTAGCATTTTCTATTTACATTTGTATGCTTGTATCGTGTAAACAGTAAAGAAATATAAAAAAAGTAATGTTTATTGATTGCCAATGTATGTAGCATCAATATCGTAATATTTTTGGGGGGTTATTTGACCCCCGTTCCGATTTGTTAAATGCGGAACTGTATCGAAAATATTATCTGTAAATATAATAAAATTGTAGATTTTCTGTGTTTAAAATGTATATTTTGAATTTGAATCATCGTTTTACAAAATCATGTTTATACTTATCGAGCCTTCATATGAAAGCAAAATGCACGATAAGAACCATTTCTTGTATATCTGATGCGACAGTTTCTTATTTGAGTCTTTAAATTTCAATCAAGGCCAAATCCATGACATTTAATAGTCTTGAAACGCGCGATTCAATTGTGGAGTTGGGCAAATTTGGTACCAAAATAAGAAACAGTGTGAGAGCGGTCGAGTCAGTACTGTCTAAACGTCGGTATGGACATGTTTGAATTTTTAGACTTATTTTATGGACTTTAAGCGTATTAAACACTAGCTTTTGCTAAAAGTCCCGCTATATATTTTCCTGAGATAAAAAGTAGCCTATGTCCTTCTTAGCCCATTTAATTATGTAGTAAATAATAAGGTTATTTTTCCGTGACACGCGTAATGTCATGTAACTGTCATGCAGCTGTCATGTTTGCCGGCAAACATTCGGATATTAAATGAGTTGGTTATTAAGTATCTCCTTACCAAATTCCATCGAAATCCGTTCAGTAGTTTTGAATTTATTGCGTTCAGGCAGACGCGGCGGAGGACTTTGTTTTATAATATTATGTAGTTAGTGATTAGATTCTTAAATCGAAATTGTATGGAGATGGCCATGTTTGAAGTTTAACGACTAGATTCTGTTATCACCAGTGACGGTTGAATTAATTTAACTGAGTTGCAGTCTATTTTAATATTGTATTTTCACTAAGCTTTTAGGCAATGTTAACATATTTTTTAAATTGCCACAATAATATAAATCACTGGCTCCCTGTTACAGGGTTCTATGTTATATTTACTTATTTTGCAAAAATGAGGCTTAAAATGATCATGGAAAAATTGGAGCAGACGATTAGGCATGGTTCCCTCTTTATTTATCTTTTGGTATTGGAAATTTTTACTAAAATAGACTTAGCATTATGTGATTATTTCTATTTGTACAAAAATTATATCATGTAACCTTGTTATAGAGTCAGTGAAATGCCGAGTAAGATAACGATAATTAAAATCCATATCTACGGTTGAAAGATTAATTGAGTTAAGCACCACTTTTTTTCGAAAAAAAAATTCTAGTAAAAAAAAAACAGAAAAAAAACTGCTTTTAAATATATATATGAAACTTAGTATTGAAATAATTTTGCTTAAGTTAATTAGCCTTTAAACTGCGATATATCCATAATCCATATAATATATAAAAATGAATCCCTATTTGCCTTGGTCACGCCATCACGCGTGAACGGCTGCACCGATTTCACTATTATTTTTTTTGTGTTTGTAATTGTCAGGAGAAGGTTCTTATGAACGAAAAATTTCAAAAAATTCACGACAATATTAATTTTACATAACTGTCAGTGATCGACAGAATGCGCGCGTGCATACATAGTTACAACGTTTGTCGGGTCAGCTAGCAATTTATTATAATCATTTATGTATAGTCACAAAAATCGTCAAGCAATTTCAAAAGTCAAATCGCCTATACTTTTGAGAATTTACTAAGATTTTCTTTTTTGAAAGAAACTGAAATGTTTCCTTTTATTAAGAAAATAAACTTGTTTTAGATTCTTTTGTGGCTGATTACGCTAAGTAATATTGCGGTAATATTGAAGGAAATATGTTTACATTGTCTATAAGTTTTAATTATACTAAAGGGCGCTTTACATAATATTTTTAATTGTTACTATGTTACGTTTAACGTTCCTTTATTAATATGCTTTAAGTTCTAGTATAAATGCTGATATGTGATTGTTTTATGACATTATGTCGATACTAAAATATAGTTGGGTTATTTTTTCATCAGATTTGTTTTATTTTGTTTAACTATAAGGATGTTTGATATCTTAAAAACGTGCCGTTTATACATGTTATGGATGAAGTTTGTATGCATATTGTATAATATAGGTTTATATATAAATAAAATCAGTGAATATTGCCTTGCTTGATAAATAAAGTATTGAATAATCTAAGTGCAGTCGGAAACCAAATTATTACAATTAATTTATTATTAACACAAGTTGTAACTTTTTTTATCTGTAGTGCTTTTGTTTATAAGATTTATTTGTTATAGTTTATTCAATATTCCGAGGACATTAGCAAAGTCTGTAATGAGTGTAATTTTAGGGCGCTATCAAATTAGTCGCGCGGCAATTTCCGATACACTGAAGGCGCTCTTAGATCTCTTATTATAGTGTCGTATGTTAATACTTATGGACTTACCGGTTTCAATAAACGATCCCAATCTTTATCTTTAATTCGATTCCAAGAATGAACCAATCAAAATAAATCATTTGTAGGTGTCAAAATAAACTTTGTTCTGATTGGTAAATTTTTGAGATAGATCGAAAAAAGCGTCTGAGATCGTTTTTTGAATATGGCGGTTAATTTGCCGCGCTTCTAATTTGAAGACGCCTTTAGGTTATATACTTACGTCAACTGGTACATAACCCATATCGCTGAACACCTTCAGCAACTGGATTGGCTGGAAGGAGACGATACAAAACATATTCAGTCTTACTTATAAACTTGTTTTAGCGTTAAGAGGTGGTTAAGAATTGCTTAAATAGCTTTCAAAAACATCACCGGTTCCTCGTTTAAGCCTTATTAAGAGGCAAGATGGCGGGTTTTGACTTACAGCTGATCGAGTAAATTTGTGTTTAACTAAGCATAGCTTTGCGAATTTTTTATAAGTAAGACTGATTATGTGTTGTATGACAGCTTTGCTAAATAAATGTTTCATGTTATAAAGTTAAATTTTGGCCAACTTTGCCTCTTTTTGTGTTGCAAATAACATTTTCGTCACTAATAATTCCGATGCTCTTACATTCCTCAACCATTTCTGTATGTTATGATGTAATTTTATACATTTTGTATGACTGTTAACGTATGAAGTAAAATGTGTTTGCCAAGAATTTGTTTTATTTCTCATTTGTGACCAAATCTGTATTAGGCAAAACTGGCATGTTTCGCAAAGTTACTTTATCACACTTACATTATTAATGTTACGCCATCGATATATATACACTACGTACTAGATCTGGCGTTCAGAACACTAGTGTCCAATTGAAGTATGCAGCAGCAACCCGGTTTTGGTTGCCATTTTACTTATACTCTATTTAAAGCGCTTTAGTACTGCAAGTTTAAAGTTTGGTTAGACGACGTTGATGTTTTAGCGCTGCAGCGAACTTTAGTTCTAACTCTTGATTTTGAACAAGTAGTTTATATGGACATTCGTGTCTATAGAATATACGTCAATGTGTTACGCAATTTTCGCCCTTAAGTTTATGGCTTAAGGTTCATTTTTCATACATTTTGTTTCACCTTTAATCTGGGTAACCAAACAAGTATTGACAAGTAAAGAATTTAAATTCACGTCTAGTTAGTGATTAGTTCTCGCAGTTGAAAGAAAAACGTAAAAATAATTAATATGCATGGATATTTCGGCCTTTAAAATTTCGTCGTATTAAATTTTAAAGGCCGAAATATCCATGGACCTTAAGCTATAACCTTAAGTACAACTTTGCCAGACATGTTGGTCATGACTTGGCTACAACATGGATATTTTTACGAGATTAGCAACTTTGCCAAACTCATTTGCCTAATAAATTCAAACTTTAATTCGTTATAGGGTTCAAGGAATGAAAAACAATTTGATTAAACATGTTTAATCGATGCACCAAAGAAATTAACAACTTAATATTAAAGATAACTGCCAGTGTACATAACGTGTAACAATAAATAATTGATTAACCGTTAACAAAATGGCGCGGAACTATGAACACACCCATTGTAATTGAAAATAAAATGATATATCCATATTAAAAATGTAAGTGTTTATGCGCATATCAAGGATGCTGAACCTTAAATGTTTAACGTAACATTATTTTTTAAAAAATGGCCTGTAGCCTGCTATTATTTATAAAAACAATGGCCTGTAACGTGCCATTATTTATAAAACAATGGCTTGTAACTTGCCATTATTTACAAAAAAATGACCTGTAGCGTGCCATTATTAAAAAAATGGCCTGTAACGTGCCGCCCAGGACCGGTTTTATCAATCCGAATGCCCGTATTTTTTTATCGAGGCTCGACAAAGTGGCTTCACTGCACCTGATGTTAAACGAAGTGGAGCCCAAATAAATACATATACAATGTTTGGCATATTACTTTCGTGCCCGTATTATTTTGTCACTTGCTGCTATTAGCATGCGTGCTATTGGTTCGCCATCCATCTATATAATGATTGTTCAATGATAAATTAATTATTCTTTAACAAGATTTCCTAACTGCCGGTACTGGTTTCGTGATAAACAAGAATAAGCAAATGCTATAATTGTCCATGACAATTTAAGTTATTGGCAGTTAATCAGAAACAAATTAAAACCTAGAGGGTTGGGTTCGGGCAAGTTTTTGTGTCTATTTTTATAATTGAATGACTATTTGAACTGCTGAATTTATAGGACGGAAAGACACATATAGGATCGGTTTGACATTGCGTTAATAATATACGCATACTCGTCTTCACCTCTGCTAACATTATGCCACCCCTGAATAACGCATATTTTGACCAAAAACCCTAGTCCAACTCATCCGATTTCTTGATCATATTGTAAAAAAATTTGCAATTAAAAAGAATACTTTTTATTGACCTATTATTTTGTTCGAAACTTACCCTTTTTTATTTTATATCTACGGATCGAGTAACTTATTAAAATATTATATCAAGATCATAAGTATGTGATTTAATTTAGTAACGCAATGTCAAAATTACCCTGTACTTTAACCGTTAACTTTCTGTAACAAGTAGAATATTGATGGTGAAATGATATGATTAATTTCTTAGGCAGTTCGTAGCTAAATATGCAAATATTAGCTAAACTAGCACCGGTTTACCACCAGAGGGCGCTGTCACTTGCAAAAAATGTATTTTACCAAGTACCTACAAGGGGAGAAATATATAAAGAGTGCAAATACTGTTCACAGGGATATAAGCAAGGAATCATGTTAACTTATTTAAAATCAAGGCTTAGGTTTGAGGGCCCTATTCCGTCTACAGGGTATATCCGTATTTTTGCACTCACAGGCGTTCCAATCGAAGGACAGTTTTGATAGCTGTATAGGTAAATAGGGGATTTTTTTTTACTCTCTTACCTATACTACACTTAATGGCGGGAAAGTCTTTTACCATCGATATATATGTACTACGTAGTATATTTGGCGATCCGAACATTCACCGTGTTCAACTGAATTGAACTGCAATCCATTCAAACTGACTTTAGTAGGGTCAATATTGACAGCCTGTGGTTGTGTACGACGTGGCGCTCATGATATAAGAACTCGAGTCTAAGTGTAAACCTGGATTTAATTAAAAAATATTAGTCTAATAAGTAAAATTATTTATTGTTCAAGTGAATAGGTTATAACCGTGACGTTTTGGTTGCCATTTTACTTCAGATTTTGAACAAATGGTTTATATGTACGTTCGTGTCTATAAAATATACGTCAATGTCTCATATCAATACGGCTATTGAAGTTGTCCTTCGAAAAGAAGTCTTTAATTGCAAAGTCGGATCCGCCCCTATAAACGGAATATGGACCTTTGACCTTAAATGTAATATAAATCATGTTACAATATTTTGAAACCAAAGTATAGCTTTCGAATATTCATTTCGGGATCATTCTACATAATTATTTTCACATGTTCATATTTAGTCCATAGTAACTTTGCCTATATTTTTACAATTTTAAATATTGCAATTTCTTACTTACATCAGTAAAGCCTCATCAGAGTTAATCAAACAAAGTTTTAACCCCACTTGTGACTTTTAAGTTTGTGACCTGACATTAAACTATTTTTCGGTATTTCTCGCGGTTTTAATTATTTAGTTTTCTCCCGACGTTTCCAAGACTATGCAGCTTTCGTAGTATTAAAACCGCGATAATGCGAAAAATAGTTTAATATTAATGTCTAACATTTGCGTAAACATAAGAAATCATTTTGAATGTTCTGTTTCAACCCAAAAAAATAAGTTAAAAACCAATTTAAAAAAATTATATGTTTTAATATTTTACTATTTAACGTTTAAGATGAATATAAAAGTTAAAATTCTACAAATACGTTATAAACCCTTCCACTTTCGTAGGAACGTTTACTAATTTATTAACTATTAAACTACATGTGCGTGGGTCAATTAAGCAGGGTCCATACGAAGGGGCAGGGGGTCAAACCCCACAAGTTACAAAACAAATTCAATATACTTACATAACATACATAGCATCACGCATTTTATCCCCGAAGGGGTATGCAGAGGCGCAACTAGGGCACCCACTTTTCGCCAAGTATGTTCCGTCCCATGATGTGATAGGGGGCGAGCCTATCGCCATATCGGGCACAAATTCCAGACTCCGGGCCGATACTGAGCAGAAAAACCCAAATATCACTTTGCCCGACCCGGGATTCGAACCCAGGACCTCAGAGCGCTATTGTACCGGACGTGCAATACAACTACGCCACCGAGGCAGTCTTCAATATACTTAAGAGTGTATAAAGGTGTAAGATATATTATAACAATTTTAAAACAAAAATTTAAACAATTTTGAAATTTTGCTAGTACTTCTAATTTATTTTGTTAAAACGGCAGGAAGTAACTCTGTACAGCCAAGTGTAATAATCCTATCTATTATAATTCTATAATTAATAAAATAATGGTCTAAAATCTAGCACTTTATAACTAAGCCATTTACATAATTGTACACGTGTAATATACAACAGCGATTCACGCTTTATTGCTCTAGGTACTTCACAAACTCCAAAGAGCACACGAACAACCATAGTCACAGAAATGACGCATTAAATAATCATTAAACAACTTAACAGTACAGACAATGTATACCTTAAAACATTTAAATAAGCATGGAAATAATACAGTTAATGGAATTGCAAGTTACTTTCCAAACAAGCTTGGGGGGTCCTGACCCCCTAAATAATTAACTAAATACGAACCTGGCGTTCGTCACAATGCTTGATATGGATGTTAACTGAGCAAATTAGATACACAAATATATAATATGCATTTTAGTGGTAATTTTAAATACATCACACTACCGCAGAATGTAGTACATAAATATTGGTTATAGAGAGGCAATAAAACTGTAATTACCACTCCAATCACTTTTTAAGACCTCTCACGATTACTTTTCGCCGACTGACTTAGGACTTGGGGACCACAGTTTTCATATTTTTTGTTTAACACAGACTGCATGAGTTGGGCCTGGGAGAGCTCGCAACCCTACGGTATATATTATATAAAGGGCTTTATTCCAGGCATCAAAAACATCAGAATTAGTCTTGTTTGTAAAAAACTACTTGTTCTGCTATGTGCGAGGGTTGGCTCACGACAGATGGACACAATTCGTGTATATAACGGCATGCAGGTTTAGATATCTAATCGGACCTCCTAGGGGTCATAAAGACCGCCCCAGAGTGGTTAGGGTTGGCACGCGTCACGAGCTCTTTCGAGACGGTTGCCTTGCAATGGTCACACAGGCCCGTGGGTAGTTCGGCGCGCTGGTTCATTTGTCTAGTCAGGCCTGCGGCGGCTCGTCTAGAGGGTTGGCTCGCGGCAGGTGGTCGGACAGGTCGGGTTGTTCACGTTCGCGTTCGCGTTCGTTGTGCTCCGTGAAGGCGCTGGACGTGCTGCGGCTGCTGGACGTGGAGGTGGACGATGATGTGTCGCCACCCTCTGCGCTGCTGCTGCTCTCTCTGAATAGTGAGTTCAATATATTGTAAGGGGGGTAATTTAGAAATGTCTGAATCTGCCTCTGTGACAGACAAGTATGTTCCAGTTTCATTGCGCAAAACAGATTATTCCAGTTTGATGTGACTTTTACTGGGATCTAAAGTACTTTACAGAGTATTTTAGCAAAATTTTGACATGAAGGGATAGAAGCGTCAGATTTGCTGGTGATAGGGTATTTTATATCCGTTCGGATAACGTCCACCGTACACAAGGTGTTAAAACACGCCATAGTGGCTCACATAAGTGTGTCGCAATCCGGGATCAGTCTATGTATATCCAGCTCCAACAGGCCGGCATAATTGTGTCATATACCCAGCGGTAATCATCTCTCGTCAGTCGACATTCTATTGCAGCCCACTACACTTACCATCAGGTGCAGTAGGGCCATTTTAACGTGCGCGTATAAAAGTAAGGCTATGTATCAACAACCAGTGCACTCACTTTTGAAACCCGTTGGTCTGACAGGTGTTGTACGCGCCACAGTGCTGACATTTCAGTCCCACCACATGGAACTTCACCGTAGACAGCTGAAAATACAAGTGATTGCTATATTAAAAAAGCATTTTCTTGAGATTTTTTGTTATAATAGTTAATTTGAATGTGTATACAGTCAGCCACATAAGTAGCTGAAGCTGTGTAGGTAACTTGAAAAACTTCAAGTCACCTATACACTTTTTTGTTCTTACCAAATATTTGTTCTCTTCACAAAAATATAATAAAATGTATTTATTTTAGTTCACACAACAAAAAAAGTAACTTAACGCGTACAGACGATTCGAAGTTTTGAATTTGATTATATACTTATGTTGTTGCTAAAAATATAACAAAGAGAAATAAAAATCAATAACAGAAATTACTATGATTTATTGTAATTTTTATATTACCTTATGACAGTCCTTGCACAATATGGTAGCTTTATAATCAGCGTATTCTGGAGGCATGGGCGTGGCAGCCACCTCCGAGTCTAGATAGTTCCACAACTGGAAACAATTATAGTTCAACATTACAAACAGCTCAAACGTTTTTGACTGGTTTTGAAGGCTCCTACTTCTAGTGGATTTAACACATTCATTCATATTAAAACGCCGGTCAAATTCTTGTCTTTGTGTGTAGTGACTCAAGACTTTATAGTTTATATTGGCTCAAAATGAGTCTATATAAAGACTGCGTCGTTGGTGTAATAAAATTACATGCGCGATACACCTCTCTTATGTCCTAAGTTTGGAACCCGTTTTCTAGAAGTGTCTAGAATTTGTGTCCAACATACCGATAGGATCACACACCACATTATAGAACGAAATATATCTGGCGAAAATAGGTGCCCTAATCACCCCTGCTTACTTCAGGAATAAAGGGAGGAGTTTTTTAAAAGCCATGATATTTTTTTAATAATGCAAAGGAATTATAAACTCACATTAGACATATCGATCATGCTGGTCTGGCACGTGGGGCAGGCGTAATGTCCTGAATGCAGCAGCTGTTCGAAGCACGGCTTGTGCAGCAGGTGCCCGCAGTCCGGGATGTGGCACGGGATGCGCGACGTGTGTATGTCCTCCAGGCACACCGGGCAGTTTGAGCGGGACACATTTTCTACGCACTGGGGGAGAAGAATTGTAAGAAAATGTATAATATTGATATGTTGTTAAATTCGCAGTGTGAATCTAAAATCAAACGATACAAGATTATTGTCTTTTGTTACTTATGAAAAATGTTATCCTATCATGTTATAAAATAAAGTCCATCATATTTGCCTGTCTGTCTGCGATAGTTACAAAAACTACTGAATAGATTATTATGAAATTAAGTATACAAATTATTTAAAACTCTGGGAAGGCGATTTTTTATTCTGGAAAAATATATATCAGACAAAGCCGCGAACAAAAGTTAGTTTCTTAAGTAAATTATAACAAGAATGAATATAATATTATCACAATAAAAGTAAACTTATTCATTTACTTAAATTCTCAAACAAACAACAAAAATCTTTCAACTTGGATGAGTATTGTAAGAGTAAGTATAGGTGTCATAATTGATCAGAAATCCAATATCAACAGAATTCGACACTTTAAAAAAGGAGGGAAAGATTTTTTTTATTCCTTTTTGTTTTGCTAATCTATTATTGAAGATTAAATTTTATGAACGTCATGAATGAAATGGACAGCATACTTACCCTGTGTCCAACGCGCTGCAGTTGCACTGGTAGGCACATATTGCACCGCTCGCAGTGGAAGAATCGATCTCGGCCGCCAACCCGGCAGATGCCGCAGCCTTCGCAGTGATACTGCCTCTTGTCCTCATCATCAAACAGGTTGCAGATAAGGCATGTGTACTGAAAGGAAATTAATAGTATCACCCCTGTGTTATGTACCACTACTGGGCATGGACTTTCACTACTGAGAGAGATTAGGACTTGTCGACCGCGCTAGCCTAGTGTAGATTGGTAAATTTCACACACCCTCAAAATTCCTATAGAGAACTGCTCAGGTATGTAGGTTTCCTCACGTTTTCCTCCATGTTAAAGTAAGTGATAATTCACAAAGAATACACACATAATTTTTAGAAAAGCCAAAGTAGTGTGCACTTCGCATTTGAACATGTGGACATTCATCTCGGCAGGCTGTTCAACTAAGCTACTGCCGATAAAAAAATCATTGGAATATTTTATTTCTTGAGTGAGTAATTAAAGGCTAATTATAAGTTTCCACTAATAAAAACTGGAGTTCACAAATAACTAATATTATATTAGGACGAAGTGTATCACCTGTTTTTTCACTTCATTCAATATTTATTATTGCTAAAACTAGTGTTTTTATGCTTTCAGAAAAATTATGGATGCTTTTTCAAGCTTAATAACACGGTATATAGTAAAATTATATTTGTATATTTTATAAACAATACTGCCAACAGCTCCAATAATTTCCATTCACGCGGAAATTCAAATCACCAATATAAAGCAAAAGTCGGTTAACACAAACCTTCCCAAACCTAACTCCACAGCTCTCACACTCGGCCTGCACCTTCTGTCGCGTGTCACACTCTGTGCAAATCAGCTCCGTGACAGACTTCCTGTTGAAATAGTGCTGTTCATTCTCATCATGACAGTATCGGCAGATGTACACTTTGTTGCAGCAAGGTGTCTGGGAACAATAATACAAAGTAATACAGTTGTAAAATACTGGCAATATAATAGGGTAGTTTCCTATGTTTGATTTTGTACATCATTTTATAGGCAACTAAAATAACGACCGAGGAAATTTTAGAAACTAAAAATGGTTGAAAAATGAAGCCATTGTTCAAATTTTAAATATTGTTGTGAGCATAAGTGGAGGCCAGAGGTGTGTGGCCAGAGGCCAGTGAGTGACAGGGTTATTGTGCTTTCCCTTTCTCACACATGCAATATTATGGCGGGCGACACTCGGTGACGTCGCAGTTTGCCTCTTGCACCAAATATCAAAGCTTTATAACTTATTTATCGTGGGGTGGATTTTGAAAATTCTTTTCCTATTACAGTTTGTATGACACACATTTTCGGTAATAGTTATTGTGTAACAAGTCACAGCTCAGCTTTTTCCATAATCTAATTAAACTCCATCATAAATTTATATAAAATAGGATGTTATTCAACTCTTCTGTACATAATATTGTTAAATTTAGAGTTAGATTATATTGCTAGATGTATGTGTTTTGGCCAAGTGCTGTAAACTTTCATTCAATTTATAAACAAATAAACTGTCTCTTTAAAAAATATTTGGATAAATCACCAAGTAGACACCTGCAAATTCAATTGTTAATTTACAACAATGTTTTTTCCACCTATAAGGACATAATCTAAGTGTCACGACATAGATTATTCTTGGTTTTCCCCATTCTACAGTAGTTGTCAATAGAATGTGCTGATAATATGAGCAAACATTAATTTGCTAATTCATAGTTTATTCAATTGCTACTCAAGCAAATTAACGATGAATACAAGATAAATATAAAGGGGCCGCAGAGAAGGTGCTTTTTTACAATTGTTAATGCAAACATTATGTATAAGGATTCACATTCATTTTTCTGTTTTCTATTAGCTTTAATGATTGTATAGGTAGAAAAGCATCTTGGTTAGCCTCCAGGTGCATAGAAAATACTTTGAATCTATTTATTTTATTTATAACTTCTATTTAACTACACAATAGACAACAAGAATACAATAAAACTATTATTATAAACATACAATTTTATAAAGACTGCAAAGTGCAAATAGACTGCCCAAATCTTGGTTTAATATTTTGTTAGACTAAATTTTATCATAAAAACATGTGAAATTGAGCTTTAATACTGGCTAATGACTTTCAAACAGGCAAATATACAACATTCAACATAATTCATATATTTATAGCCAACAAAGCATTATATCTTAATCATTATACATACATCTGTAACATAGTTGCAAAGACATGACATGTTGACTGATATTAATACACCTCTGTTAATTATTTGTTTCAGTAAAGTCTGGTAAATTAAATGTAGTGTAGTTTGACTGAAATGCGAAGTTACATAATATTTATATTTGTATCTATCAAAAGTTTGTTTTTTTTTATATTTAAATATTATTTTAGCTAGAAATAACAGCTTCATGCATAGACTGAACAAATTTGGTCTAGAAATCTCTGGCAATGTCTATGTTCCGCGGTAGACATTGAGTACATAGGAATTGGGGTGCTATTTACAGAAACTTAAATTGAAAAAGTAATTGGAATCCCTTTAAATCTTACCATCAGGTGACTTATTCAATTTTCTTTCAAATGAGGAAGAGTTTATTTGCAATATCAATGACATAATGTTTGTTACACACAGTCATAAAACTTGGCTTCAATTTAACCAACAATAGAAACGCAATCAATAACCATGAATCTCTAATGAAGATCAGTGATATGACCCAACAGAGGTTAAGTAATGTCAATACAAAACAACTAGTCTATGCAGATAATGGGCCGTGGATGATGTCCAACTGCAAACAGCGCAGTTTCCGCACTAAAATAAGACGCTGGACAGATTCCGCGTTCGTTGACACTGCTTTGTTTTCTAAAATCCGCATTTCATCTTACATATATACTACGTAGTAAGTTATATATAGACGCCGATGTTTTGGACTCTTTGTTCCCATTTGACGTAGAAATTACCAAAAATGCGTAAAACGTTGTTAAAACTTACCACGAATTTCGCACGGCGTTTATAATGTGCACAACCTATTCTTTTTTCTGTTTGTTCATCGACACCGCCTTCCCCATTTTGCACTTCCTCGTTCTCTGTTGACATCGCTGGTGTGACGTGCTTCGGCTCGCGATCAATAAATGAACAACGTCTGACGATGCGGCTTCAATAGAATAATCTAAATCATTTAATTTATTGGAGATAATGATTATTGAACAACCATTGATTCTGTCATGTGTGAAATGACATTTTGCTTGATTTGCATGGCTTGTTGTTCTTTTGCATTCGTGTCTCATTACACAACTGTTTTAGCATGATAGGAGATAGTCATATTTAACATACTTTGAATATAAAAAGGATAGCAATAGTACAATAAATTTAGAAAGTAGTGGAAAAATATGTTGACACCTCAGGTTGACACTTATGAATTGCGTTTTATTATTGCATAATACATAACCTAGCACTGAGTAAGTAATACTACGTAAGGACCTTCTTATCAGATTCGTAAGTCGTAATGTTATGTAAAAAAATATTTCCATCTAATATTATCATTTATTTAAACGAATTAATTTTCTGTGAAACTCTATAATAAATAATAAGGAATTTTTATTTTATTTATGGTAAAGCTCGACGGCATTCATAAAGTATTTTAGATTTTTCTTCTTCACTGGTCTATGAAAAAAAATTCAAAATTTCTGCCATAATTTCTGCAATCATTTATGTCTTCTGTTTAAAATGTAGTTAAAATTAATATTTTTTGCAAAAAATCAACAAAATGGTAGCTTCAATGATACTTTTCATATTGTTATTTTTCGTTCAAGCTTTTTGTTTACTGCCTCCCAAGTTCCAATGGAAAACTATAGATTATGCTTGGAAAAACAGAGATCGAGAAACTGCTTTGACCTCCGGTCTATATATTCCGCAGAACAATATGCCTACAGGACTGGCTAGATGGAAAGACAAACTATTTATCACCATACCTAGGTGGAAAAAAGGTATGTATAGAAATAAAACAATTTTTTCAATATTAAATAATTAATAATTTTATAATCTTTTGATACCTAAATATCTATTTCATTTTTTGGTACCAGGTGTTCCATCTTCCCTGAACTATATTTATGTTAATGGCTCTCAAAACCAGACACTTCACCCTTACCCGAATTGGGAAGAAGCTTGCGTATCTGACAAAGCGTGTTGTTTGGCATCCAACAGCTGTGTCATATCCGCATTTAGGGTGCACGTGGACAAATGTAACCGATTGTGGGTAGTTGACAACGGAGTTGCTGATATGGCGCGTAAGTAATGGAACACAGTTACATAGATGATACCGCTAGATGTCACTATAAGAAGTTATATGATACACTCGTTTCATTAGATTTTTCCATATTCCACCAGATATTTTACGTAATACAAACGATATATTTCTCGAACAGCTTCGATTTCAAATTTTTATAGGTAGGTAAGTAGTACTTCTAAAATGAATTGAAAAATAGGGACACAATTTATTGATTATAATATTTTATTTCAGACGATGTTACACAAATAGCGGCGCCCGCTATTTTAATGTTCGACTTGAATTCAGATACACTCATGAATCGATATGAGTTTAGTGACGAGGTCCTAAGAGATTCGTCTGTTTTGACCAGTGTCGTAAGTAATAAAATGTTGACAAAATAAATTTATATCATATTTTATTAATGAGAAAAAAAAAAGCAGGAAACATTAATTTCAGGCTCCGAAATTTTATTTAGAATACCTTTGTTTTGTTCTGCAACCAAGAGGTATATACACTGTCATGTGTGTCTCGGCCGGCGACTTATGTCCTCTCATGCATGGGCGTGCATTCAGTGAAAAGTGAAAACCAAGCGCACAAAATTGCCTCGGGAGATTTAGAATATCTATTTATCTTATATAATGTAACCGCAATTCTTAACTATAACACAATGAGGAAATAAACGCAATTAGAATACTTAGGTTATAAAATGCAACTGCAATTTTCAACTATGACAATAAGGAAATAAACACAATAACAAATCATTTACCCCAGGTGGTGGATATAGTGGGAAAAAATTGCGAAAACAGCTATGCTTACGTAACAGACATGGGCTCCAACGCCATACTCGTGTACCATTTGGCCACGAACGAGGCGTGGCGCGTGGAGAACCATTATTTCCACTTTGACCCCCACGCTGGAGTATATAAAGTCGGCGGCTTAGACTTCTACTGGAGCGATGGCATATCTTCAGCTGCTTTGTCGCATGTTACTAATAAGGGTATGGATATTTTTGCAGGCTACCTATTATATATTAAATTCTTAATCCTCCTTGAACATGAAATATTCTATCCAGGTTGGAAATTCTACTGTTTACACTATCAGGATAAAAAAATATGTTAAAATAAGTTGTTTCTGTTTAAATAAAACTATTTTACGGATTTTATCGCGGTTTTTATATTATAATTTTCTGCCGATATTTTGAAGACTGCAGCCCTCATGATCACGGGGGACTGAGGTGTTGGTCATCCTAAATGTCAAAGTTACAATATCTACCTACATTTAACAATTATAATATAAAAAAAAACCGTGATAAAGTACTTTTTTTAATGTGTAACATTCGTGTAAACATTAAAAATCATGAAATTGTTTCTGTGTTAATCCAGGGCACGGCTGTCTGTATGTCAAATTTTATCCAAATTCGTTCAGCGGTTTCTCCGTTTACCAAAATTCAAACGTCTTGACAAATGTTCGCATTTTTATTTTTAAATAATTTCAGACAGCGCGACTTATTCTTTAATCCCACGTCAAGCACGAAACAGTTCAGGATGTCGACGCGGTTGTTGAGAGACAAATATATTCACAAGGATGAAATATTTAACGGCGTCGAAGTTAGTTTCTTTGTTATTTTTGTCTAGATTGCTTGCAGTAAGGTTCATTATTGGGATAAAAAACTAGTTTTATTGTAAAAGCCTTCGATATCGAAGCTGTAGTATCTGATCCGTAGAGGTTTTTGACACACAAACACACAACATCACGGATTTTATCCCCGAAGGGGTATGCAGAGGCGCAACCATGGTACCCACTTTTCGCCAAGTGTTTTCCGTCCCATGATGTGATAGGGGGCGAGCCTATCGCCATATCGGGCACAAATTCAAGACTCCGGGCTGATACTGAGCAGAAAAACCCAAATATCACTTTGCCCAACCCGGGATTCGAACCCAGGACCTCAGAGCGCTGCCGTACCGCGCATGCAGTACAACTACGCCACCGAGGCAGTCGGTCTTTGAATTATTTTTTAAATGGTGCCACGTGAATTCTAAGGCATAATTAACTAAAATCACTAAAATATTTATACTCTTACGAGTAATAAAAATAAAAAAAAAATCCTACCTGCACTTAATAATGTAAGTATATTATTATTTTTTGTATTTTTAAATGACCTTTCATGAACCCCAGAATTAAATTTCAGGTGATAGGAGATAGAGGCCCGTGGTCCCAAGCGACGGCGTGCGATTTTGACACCAATTCTAAAGTGTTGTTCTATACGCAAGTAAGTCAGTGTCCAGTGAAAAATAAACCTATCCCATTTAGACATAATCTAGAAATAATGTAAAAAAATATTTATGCTCAGCCTGGAGTTGTCACTATTCCACACATCATGCGACATTGGTCTGAATCCAAAGCAACTGAGATAAACAAAATGAGTCTATCCATAAATGTCATCACACGAATGTCATAACTTTTTGGCCCCTTAGGGGAACCTCCCCCTTGGTGAGGTCTCGTATTTTCATTTTAACACATGTCTTAAATGTATAACCAAAGGGAGAATACATCTTAATATTTTTTCTTTAAATAATGTTCTGTGTTTTAATACTAATGATTTGTCATGTGACGTCACGAAACTTATGACCCCCGCCTCTTTGTCAGATAGTGTCACAACACTTCTCCCTTCTTAACGTGTGACGTAATTTATGGATGATCCCAAAGCATTATAAAACTACGGCAAGCGTCACCGTTTCTTACTAACTTCAGACCGAGAATATATATTTTAAAGTAAGCTTGTAGATAATTAGTATCTATATTATTAGCTATGTAATGATATACATTTTATAAATTATCTTCTTCAGCTATGCAAGAATGGCGTAGGCTGTTGGAACACAGAGAAACCATTCAATAAAGAAAACGCAGTTGTGTTCATAAGCGATTGCAACACGCTAGAGTTTCCCACCGATGTTAAAGTAAAAAATAAATATTTTTAATAGAATTAAATAAAAAAATAGCTATTTTTGTTGCTGACTGTACTTATTGCTAGACTTCGTATCTCCAGGTGGACTTGGAAGGCAACCTCTGGATTCTGAGCAACAGACAGTCCCGTTTCCTCTACGAGACAATGGACTTCAATCAGACGAACTTCAGAGTGCTCACTGCACCGATATCAGCTCTGATACAAGGCTCGCCGTGCGAGAAAATGAATGTATTGGATAGAGCGCTTAGTTTGATCAAGAGAAGTAGTGAGTTGATTTTTTTTTAATCGTCGAACGTAAATAGAACCACGCCGCAGTTTGCGAAGTCAATACCTATTTTGACTCGTAAGTGTTTACATGATATCAGACTAAGAAAGGTCAACATTATTCTCAGATGTATGGAACTTTACATCTAGAAAATTAACGTTAGAATAATATCGCTCATTAACCTTGTAATTTATTGCTAAGAACTTAGTTTAAATTTTTTAATCATAGATCGAACTGCTTTTGCTTTTTTGTCATAGTCTGCGAAATGTCTATTTCTTTTTGGTAGGTAGTTCAGTATAAATATATTGAACGTATTTGCCAAATTTATTTTACGTAAGTACCCGCGGTAACTGCGCGATCCAATAATTTTGTCTTATTCCGGCACAATATGTCTGTTGTCCCATCAATAATGTGCAGCTGGTAGGGTACGAACCTACGCTTCCAAAGTGGATCTGATTTCCAATCTTGATTGCTGCCTTTAATTAAAACGCAGTTTTTTAGGCTTTTTTTAAACTTAAGACAATATTATGAGCAGCTTAAGGTGAATAATATTATTTGTAGAGGTACCTTTGTTTCAGAATCAAATAAGTCCATAACCTCGAGATAGATCTGGAAAAATCTTGTTACATAAAAATTGCTGAGAAGTTTATTTGTCTACCATTTGTCCGTATTATTCTCACGTTCGTATCGCTCTGGTTACAATTGGCTGTATGTTCTCGATTCCTTATTCTTCATAAAAAAGGTAAATAAAAAAAGTAAAACAATTTTACCGTTTTTTATTTAAATATACAACATGGTATTTATAACTATTCAATTAAATAAGTCTATGTGATCGAATGTTAAGATTTAACTTTACACATTGTGTCGTTCGCCGTGGCTCGTCCTTGTTTGCTTCGTTTCATTTCACTCAGTCTTTTCACTAATAAAATATACATGTGTACATGGACTTAGCTTCACTGTGATAAATAATCATGTGTAGTGACGTCACGAATCAGTGAGACGGACTGATCTCGTGGATCAATAATATACTGTCAAAATAAAATTTGTTGCAATATATACCACGATTTATAGATTTTAAACCACACAGTAACTGTTATAAAAAGAAATATAACAAAAATTTTATAAGATTTTCTTACAAGTTCAAAGTAAATGAATACTAAATAAAAACCATGAAAATACGATTTTTCATCACGTCATGTGAACATTAGACTAAATTCAAGATGCAAATGCGACTAAATTTCACAATACTTTGCATTCAAAGAAAGCAATACGAACGTGACGCCACTATTTCAAAATTCATTGAAAGTACTAATGGAGAATAGAGATGTCAATGTTACTATCAATACTTAATAAGAGCTATAATTTTTTAATGTAATTTTATTAAATTATGATATTAAATGCGTTACGATCAATTTTAACATTATTTTAAGGTTATAAAGTTGTGCAATTGTCTCATGCAATAATGTCAAGCCAACTTCAATCCATAACATAACCGGTCATATCACGCGTCTACAAGACTTAAGAATTTCTACTCTTTCTCACTTTATTATAACTAGAATGCCAAAGCACCCCAGTCAAAACTAACCTTCACACTTTAACAGGTGAAAGGATGTAAAATAGCTCTTATTTCGTATTGGATAAGAAATACATTATCAAAAGTTCTACCTGTGATTTAATGAGACAATGTCAATGTGGCAAGCGTGTTTCTATTTCGCATTAAATAGAGAATTTATTAACAATTTTTTCGATCAGTCAAATCCTTCTACAATTATGAAAATAATGGATGTAAGGTTGTGTTAAACTAGCACGTCAATAAGCATTTTTATTCGTTGATAAACATTACCTATATTTAACTTGACATTAATAATAACAGTTCGTTCACACTATCAATCCATCAATATCTCAATCATCGTTTCAGCTTTTATAATTGACAACCCTAATTGTAAAAGGATTCGACCGTCGTAAATTTACAAACATCTGTAGATATGTGTAGGGTTGTCTCGTCTTAAAACACGTTCCTAAGTCCACGTCATACTCGCGACAACATCCGTACCAACCATCCAAGATCGAAGCTTAGAAAATTTACTTTTAAGAATGTTAAATATTTACATTTTTTTTTATTGCTGAATTTATATCGTAGGCCGTAACGAGTGGGAATTTGCTAGAACATATTCGCTAAAAACGATCAGTCATTACTGACAAGCCTCACTGATGTTGACAATTTCTCACATCTATGTCACCAATTTTTAATAAAGATACAAGCAATAATATCTATGCGAAACGCATTCACCAATAAATTTTAAGTGTATTATGTAATGCAGTATTACATATGTAGAAGCAGATACCAATATACAAAAACGTCAAAACAAAATATCTAAAAAATAAACATTTCTTTTATAAACACAAATAAAACATCACAAGATTCAAAAAACAATAAATACTGACATCAGTAATGCTTGTCGAGCTTGCTTGATCTTGTTGGTAGGAAAAATAAAAATGGGTATTATTCTATAACGCTGCACAAGTAGTGGTTACTTATATTATATTAGTATCATGACTTCATTAAACAGACTTTTTTAAAATATTTTTGAGATTCCACACACACTATGAAAATTGTCAAAGGCTGCAATAAAACTTTATTTATATTTTTATGAGGTAAAGGAAACGTGCAGCATAGTATGCACAAATATTATAAAATATTTAGCAAATAATACCAAAAGTTGCCAGTGTCAAAAAAGTATTTTTCTTGAAGTGTTATTTAAAACAAAGTTTATGACGTACATAGCAACGACAAAAAAAATACACATCAAATTGATAACCTCCTCCTTTTTTTTTAAGCCGATTAAATACCCATAAACTTTATTATGTGTTATCGAGACGAAGCATATTTACTTGTTCTTGAACACTGTCATTATAATGTTAAATTTAAAAGTCTATTTCGATATCAAATATTTATTAAAAGTCTGTATAGCAAAGATCACAACACGTCACACATAACCCGACATACCGCGAAACAAATATGGCAAAGACTTTACGATAGTCTATAAAACTTTCAGAGAATTTCTAAGCGAGTAACATTGGTGCGTCGCGAATGTAACATTATCCTATAACCTACGACAAGCACGTAACCGCTACCGTAACACGAACGCGCAACGTGCGTGTGCGGTTGTGAAGTTGCAAGCCTCGTTCATTGACTAACGATTTTAATAAACGATAATCGTTAACTTCGTATAAATGGTCTAAAGAAACCAATCATAATCAAAGTATTTGGTAAGCATGTCAAACATACTTTGTTCTGATTGGCCTTTTTGTTAATGATACGAAAGATCGATTGATCGCCAGAGGTAATGTGTAGAATAGAGGGACAACAGATAAATGTTATCCATGATTATTTCTGTCACATTTAGCAAAAAAGATCTTCACGCTTCACAACTTCAGAACCGCAGAATACGTTGTGCGTATCATAATGCATCGTTGTAGCTAGGGCCTAGCAATGATGTCACAAAATCGGACCAAAAGTGTTATTGGCAACCCTACTTCAATTCATTAACTTAATTATCTGATTTCTGTGCTCCAGTAACCATTGACTTAAGTCATCTTCTAGGGATAAACCCATGGACACACTCTCTTCCCCTAGCTACATATATGTCACAGCACCTAAGCTTCTTGTGGAGTGGAAAATGTATTTCTAACTCCTCCCTATCTTCCATTCATTTTATTGCGAGTTAAGATTAATAGGACTTCCCTGGACTCGCCGGGGGTTACCGCTTGGTGTCATACAATGCGTGTCACTGCTGATCTTGGCTTACAGGAGTTGTAGTGGTGGGTGTAATGTGGGGATAGCCCCATAGTCTCATAGACCCTAGCTATTTCGCTGCATAACGGACAAAGCTCAACAATCTAACGTCATTGTGGAGATTTCATTCCATTTAACCTCACCGCACACCACGTCACGCCACAGCAAAACGTAACATTGTATTCAGAGAAACGTTAAGAGACTAGTAATAGAAGTTAACAATTCTGATCGAAGAGAATTATGCTTTGAGAAAACTGGTGTAATTGGCTACGCCTAGTGTGATGCTTATAGATCAATTTTGCAAATATTCATTAATTGTCGCCAGTGGGTAACAGGATCCTAAAAAATTAAAAAAAAAAACTTTTTTTTTTTAATAAGTGTACGGCATATTGATCCCATCTCACCTGATGGCAAGTGGAGTGGCGTCCAATAGTATTTTGACTGACGAGAGATGATTATCCCCCGGCAGTCGACACAATTATGCCGGCACACCTTACTAAACCTTGTTACAATAAGTTGACGTTATAACAAGTCTTAATTTAGAAAATTCTAGCACACCTATTTAGGTCTTCGTACCCCCTATATATTGACATATTAAATTTAGCCCACTCTCAATAACATTTTGGTGGCATGACGTGGCGTGTTCACAATATATTAACAATATTCGCAACAGTCGCGATCGACACCAACCGACAATTAAACTACTTAACCCATACATCACTTCCAATAGACACTGAACGAATTACCATCATTATTATCCTACGCATCAACGATACCAAACCATATATAACTCGCGAGACTTGATAATCGAAGTCTAGCATTTCTGATCACAGCCAGCACAGGGCAATATTAAGAAATTTATTTTCAAATTCACCATAAATAAGTACGAGTTCGAAGGACCAAAAATTCTTATTACCTATTTCCTAAAGGCACTATTAGTCTAGTGCAGTGTCTTATGTCTATTGGAGGTGATACTACCCGAGTGCCGCGGCTACGTGCCTGCACTACAAGGTCCGCTGTTGCTGTGAAATAGGAATTTCTACCTTGCGTATTGATAAAAAGAGTCCATAATGGGTGTTTACGTCGATTATCTGGTGCTGTCCGCGCTGTCTGTGCTCTTGTGTTGCGGGGTCGTTTTTGGCGCGCTGACGCGTTTCTTCAGCGGCGTGTTGTACTCCCAGCCCTCTTCGCCTTTTGGGCTGAATAGCTGATGACAAAATGTGTAATGTTATTTGGGGTAAATAAAATGATGTAGGATATTTGCAATGGTATTATTTTCATGTATAAACAGGATATTTTTAATTTTTTTTAAGCAGCAGCAGTAGCAGTTTAAGGGTCCAAATTGACCCAGTTCTGTTTGCGATAATACACCAATAAAATTTATTTAAATAGCAAGAAGAAAATCTACATTGACACACATTAATTTAAAATGACATAAAACAGCGGGTCAAAATTGACCCGAAATATTTCTAAAGGAATTTTTTCACATACCTGCGTGAGCCACTTCTCCCCGTTGGCCTCGCGCTGCTTGAGCGCGTCGCGCTGGTGCTGCTCGACGGAGCGCTTGGCGCGCGTGGCGGCGTCGCAGTCCGCCGCGCGCAGCGCGCACGTCACGTGGCGCCACACGCGCCGCGACTCGTGCGCCGCCTGCCGGCTCACCGGCGCCACGCGCTTGCGCCGCGGCTTCATGTTGCTCACCTCGAATAGCACTTCCGAACGCTGTGCCCCAAAAACCGAACATACGTTGCAGAGAACCACTCATAATAGAGATAACAGACATTTCTATAAAACATATAGCATACAGTAAAGAGAATCTTTCATATGTTGACTACAAAGAACACAGAGTATACTGAAAGTGGCCTAACACACAAACACTACATCTAACACAATCTCTGTACGGGGTTTGGTGTCCATACAAGGATTTACGTTTAGTTCATAAATGTAAAAGACTAAAGTCCGGGGTAAAATACGGTTTATTTACACTGAACTAGTCTTAATGGTTAAATGGTAACGGTTATGGTAATAGTAATGAGAACACGCGAACTGATTGACTATCGAACGTGAGCTGATTGGTAAAATTAATACAATTAATTCGAGTGGTGTAAAACGCTGACACAGCGCTGCGCGATGTAGGTTGCTTCAACCGTACAATCTCATTGTTAAAACTAATATAAATCACTAAAAGCTATATATTTTACAAAAATTGAATTACATTATGTAACACTGCTCAACAAACAACTCACCCCAGTTTCAGTCCATCGTCCGTCCATCCTGGTGTTCCATTCACCCTGCGCAGTGTAATACGGCTTCTTGTCTGCTCCAGCGAACACCTCACAAGTGACGCGGTGCTTCTTGCCCCCGTAGAACGGTTTGGTCAAGAACTCTATGTTCGCCTTGTGCCCCGTCTGTACGCACTCGATCACCACTGATCCGCCCAGTTCTATCCAGGGAACTGTTAGTATTGATCTGGAAAAAAAAAAACATAGATATTGTATTTTTTATTCATTTTTATTCAAGGGATTAAGACAGTTTCATAGTAGATACAAATTGTATTTAATGTCTTATTATATCCTTAGCTTATTTAATCAATCTAGCTGTTTGACCTGGGAAAAAATTACATAGATATTGTATTATTTTTTATTCAAGGGTTGATTAATTTCTGACTATGTCACTCATAGTTGATACAAATTGTATTGAATGCATAACATAATTATATAATTTAGCTTATTCTATCAATTTAGCTGGTTCTGATATTAGTGAAGATAAAATTTGAGAACCACCCACATCGAAAGAGTTTACATTGAAATAAATATTTGTATCATGTTTACAAGTACACCCTTATAAGACGTCTTGAGTGGGCCATTACATACAGGGCCCATGATAGGCAAACATCAAACGTAAGTACCGCCCTTGACATAATTAATAGTGATGTGACTATAGCAGGCGCGCGGACAGTTTTCAACCACCTGATTATAATCTCATCGAAAGCCATTACAAAGCACTTCAACGAGCTATCATTGAGAATCATTCTGCCTCTATATTAGATGGTGCGTTTAAAGATATTCCCACTTAAATGTCCACTTTGGAGACTTCTGCCGGCACTATATTATTATACTGAAAATAATTCCTCTATTTAACTTCCACTTCGGACATAAAGGTTTTGCAATATTTCTAGTTTCAGTCGAAGAACCTTTTAGAAATGTGCTTATGACGGCCGACGCGCTTCAATGATTCTATTCTTACATTCACAATAACTGTTTACGGCTGTAACCACTTACCAACCAAGTAATTCATTTCATTTGTCACCAATGAAAAAAACTGGTCGCTTAGAGTACAGTTAAATCTATGTATTTCTCCGGCTATCAAAAATAGATCTTAGTTGGATGTTTGTACGCAAAAAGGAGCAGACCACAAAATGACTCTTTTGAAATAGTGAAGATTGAAGTTTATATCGTATTTTTTCTCACTGATAGTCTATTTTATATTTCGATTAAGATGTTTTTACTAATGGAAAATATAGACCTTATAGACTAGAACTACATATACGACCAGTTCATGTCCCTTAAAGTCGCCCTCAAAGGGCTGCCTTCGGCTGCTTATCAGTTGACAGTCAAGTAATGGGTCAAAGACTACAATATAACAAGAAATGCCAAACAACTCACCTGCCATAACCATTAGGGAATGTCAACGTATACTCCTCTCCAGTATCGAGCAGCGTGACGGTCCCCTTGCCAATGTTGTGCACTCCCACTGACAAGCCGAGGAATTTGCTCTTCGTCCACACCCACGCCTCGAACTGTATGCGTTTGTTAACGTGCTCAGCGTAGAAGGCCGAGATCGGCGGGTGGTGGGAGACTTGTTCCGCCACGAACGAGAGCTGGTCTGCTGTACACCAGGGTACTGGGCCGTCGCCTACTTCCTGTGGGATGAAAGATCACCGTGGCTTCTTATATAATATCAACCCTGTATTATCTGTCCCATTGGTGAGAACGGGTGTCCTCTACATCTGGGAGGGTTTAGTCCACCACGAGAGCCTATTGCGAGTTGGAAGACTTAACCACCTATAGTTTAGTCTACTGGATACTTATTCAGCTTGTAAACTACTCCGAAGTAAAATAAATGTACATACAGTAATTAGTTATGACATTTTTTACTGTTAGAAAAACGATGTAATCCCGGTAATGTTAAGCTAGATCTACTATGTTGGTATCAGGTTTTGACAGAAAATTGGTTCTAAACTATGACTTTACTGTAGTATTTCTCAGAGTTATGATTACAGGGCCCTTATTCTGTATGATAGTGTAAACGCGTAACGCGGCCGTGTCATGTTATCTTCGAGAAATGTGCGTGAAATGGTATTCTGTAAGCCAAATCTCTATAGTCCTAAACATGATGCGTTGTGTTAAGTGCTTGTTACGCACTGTCAAAATAACGTGCGGGATAGAGAATAAGGCCCCAGGTGTAGTAAAGCCCCTTCCTTTCCTCCTTGGAAGTATGGCACGTAATGATGACTATTACATTTTTGGCCAACAGGAGAGTACCACGATATGCGTAAATTGATACTCCATATATTTTGATTCCAGAGCCGCCTTTGTAACAGCAGCAGCAGTGACACTAACACGAATAAAACCAAAGCTAACATTGGCGTAAGATCCACGTACCTTATCATTATTAGCGTTGTTCTCAGGCATGCCGTCCATGTCCCAGTGGCATCTAAACACCTCTCCCAGTATGGGATTGTACGGCTTCTTGCCGACCTGGGACTTGCGGCCGGCGTGGTACGAGCTCAGGTACCACCGTACCACTTGCACCATGCGGTCGCGCGGCGTCGGCTGGTCTACTATCCTGGGAAAAAAATATACAGCGTGTGTCACAAAGTTGGTATCAATTGTAATAATTAAACATAAAGGGTGGTTGACTTCTAGAATTCGATAAGGAAAATTCTATTTAAATCTTTCGAATTTTTAATAGCAATTCGAAAATTTAAATAAAAATATAATAAATACGACGGAAAATGGTGCCACATTCTTATTATTCTTTAAAGAATTGATTGTTTCTTGTTGATGAACAATGTTTGGAGTTAGGACTACACCGCAATTCCAACAGGTACTAGAAAAAAATTGCTCGTTTTTCATACTAAAATAATATAAAATTTGTCTTACTTTACGAATTGGTCGGGGTGCGCGAACGAGTCCGCGTACATTTCTAGGAGCGATCGCCTCTCCAGTATGAATGTGGGGAGCACAACCTGCAACGACAAGACAAAAATCATACGTTATTTGAAAAAATTATACGCGCAGCATCGAACATCCACTCACGAGGTGGACAGATGACCTCATAAAAGTCGCAGGAGGTCGCTGGATGCAGGCCGCTTATTATAATAGGTCGATCTGTATATCTTTGGGGGAGACCCATGTTCAGCAGTGGACATCCTGCGGCTGCTGATGATGATGATGATGAATAATATAAAGCTAGCGTCGCCTAGAGCAATACATGCGCTGAATCGAATCGCATTTGCTTCGCATGTGCGGTGATTTAGTTCAGCGCGCCGCAGCACGTTTCTATTGATCACAGTTTCATAGGAAATGTGCAAGCGAAACAATGCGACTCGATTTGATTCGCCTCGGCGAGCCTGGTCTCTTTTTTTGTTGGGTATCGGACTCCGCAGCCGACACCCGGAGAAACCTGCGAATGGGATACTTGAATGCCCCAGCTTAGCGATTGCTAGGCCCTGGAGGTAAGTTGGGAGGGGTTAGCCGGGAAGGATGTGTGGGTGAAGGATAAGGTAATTCTTAGAATGGGAGGGGGGAGAAGGCCAGTAAATGTTCGCGAACCCTTATAGACCTCAATGTGTATTGGCTACCATGAGGTATATTTGTGTGCCTAGGGCCTGTGCGATAAACATCCCCCTATGCATGGGCGTGCGTTCGGTGTGGAGCCCGAGCACACAAGAATTGCCTCTGGAGAGCCTAGTGACGCCGGCCATCATGGTGTTGCACCTGTTACTGATAGCTCATTTATCGTGGAAGGCTATAAGTTATATAACATCACGCTATGATCAATCGGAGCGGAGCATCAATAAGTTACGCAAGGTAACGCAACAAACAAGTAGGATGAAATTATTACAAAGTCTCGCGCCACATTTGTCTGCCAGTCTGAATGTGATAAACTCAAAAACTAACTTACGGATTTAGATAAAATTTGGTTTGGACATAGAAAGAACAGGAAAGGTACTTTCTGTCCCGGTAAAATATATAGCGGGGCCTTTATCCCGGAAAAGTATTTCACGCGGGTAAAGCCGCGAACAATAGCAAGTAATTTAATAAAACACACCCGGATATAATGCTATTAGGACAATGTTTGCGTATATAAAGATAATATGTTCCATTTATGAGCCGGGGAAATCCCTCCGGACGACCTTTGTCACAGTGCGCAATTAAGACCCGACCCTCGGACCATATTTGGAAATATATAGCTATAAGTATGTATTCTAAATTAGTGATACCTATAGTACGTAGCAGTAGCCCGTTGGATACAATAGGGTACCGGACTCATTTTTGTTCTTTAATATTATCAAATATTTACGTTATAGAAATTATAACACAGAAGGAATTATTAAAATCCGGTAAAAAACCAACAAGTTATAAGTCTTTGAATTTCGGTGGAAGGGGTAAGTAACAAGAAACAAAAAAAGAGATGAAATAACCACATTTGACGTCATCGGGAATTACGACGCGTGCGAAAGAAAGAGATGAAGCGATATCCCCACAACGCGCCCATTTTTGCATATTACAATATTTGTAATATGAATTACTAGCTCATTTTTTAATCAATTTTTATGTAGTATTCGCAAAAGTGCTTTTTTCGTATAATTAACCATTACATATAGAATGATGTTAAAAAATCAAGCATAGGACGGTCCCCTATTCGCTGGCTCACATTTTATTGTTAAAATTAACATATGGCTATTAAAGATTTTTAGTAATCTATACAGCATGGTATATTGAAAGAATTGTAATTGATAACAAACAATTTTTTTAGACATTCCTAGTACTCATTGCAAAAATAACTCTTCGACGGGTGCACTAGAATTACGGGATATTGAAACTAAATAAATGAAAATATTAGCTTGACTATAAACTGACTTTTGTGAGATCCATTCCAATCTTGACCTGCGACAGCAGATGTGTGACCACTGAGCCGTGATTCTCCATCGAGCCGAGGTCGCTGTCTGATTCATCCTCGTACAGGGCTGTCGAAAACAAAATAGCATTTAACACAACTATTACATTACATTCAGGACAGAATTTTAATAAGTACTAACTCTGGTGTATGAGAGAGTTCAGCCTGGTGGTCACTACCACAATTTATATGTCGAAAGGTTCTAGAGTGGCGGCCACGTATAGGCAAGCGAAATGTCTGACGCCCGCCTACAAGGTGGACCGACGACCTGGCTAAGGTCGCAGGAGGTCGCTGGATGCAGGCCGCTTCCAAAAGGTCGACGTGGAGATCCTTGGGTGACGCCTGTGTTCAGCAGTGGATTTCCTGTGGCTGAGATGATGATGATGATAGAAGATAGAGTAAAACCCTGTCGTGTTCTATTTTGAAGGACATTGTAGTCCAGTGTACCTAAGAGCAAGCAAGCAGCTTGCCAATCCAGTTATTAGATTTTATAAAGTACGCTATTACATTCAAAGGCATCTCTTATTGTTTATTTTTTAAACGTGCACTACAAAGTCACCCCACAGCACCTTTAGACCCCACTTGGTCCAATAGAATGTCTAGTATCGAGAATTGACACATTTACGTTTGCCATTATGGCGGATTTGAACACTTTACGACGGAACAACTTGAGTGTTATAGCATTTAAATTCAGCCTATTAAAGACCGAGTAAATTTTTAAATTAAATAACAGACAAGTCTATCTCTTTAGCTTGTAATGAAGCATGTAAATCTAGCTTCATTTGGTAAAGATAGACTTATACTGTTTCGAGCAGAAAATATTTGTACCAACTACAAATATCGTACAACCAGCTAAAGTTAGGTCTTCTTAACTAATCTCAGCATTAAGCTATACCTACATATTACACCAAGCCGGTGAAATCCTATTACAGTCCGGGCCTACATCGGCGCGCTACGGGAATCCTGTTCCACTGGTAATATGCTTACGTCACAACCGGTTAACATCCGCACGCGGCTTCCTTTGAACTCGATGCGGAGTTTCTTCGCAATTTCCGTTGTATTTGATTTTGTTGTGTATGTAGGTACTATGTATACAGTGTCCTTTTGACATTGCGTTACTAATGAAATCACGAACTTATGTTCTTGAAAGTAACACTTACAATAAGCTACTCGATCCGTAGATGTAAAATATAAGAATGTAAATTTGGTACAAAATGAATATCAATAAAATGTAATTTTAGTTTTTAACACTCGAATGCCACTATTACTAAGAGCATTTGTCGGAACAGCAATATTAGACTTTCAGTCAAAAACACGCTCATGTACACGCCATATTCGCACTAAACTAAAAAATTATCAAATAATCAGAAAAGTAAAACCGAGTTTTTTGGGGAACTTATACGTTATTCATGATTTTTGATACAATGTTAACAGAGCTAAAGACGAATATGTGGTTTCATTTATTAACGTAATGTCAATATGACTCATTATATACATCGATATCCATATGAGATTAGACCTCTCGATTGTCAAGTTCTACAAACAGTGGAACACCAGAACTTTTGAGAATAGTACGCTCGTCGTCCAGCTATTAGAAGTTAAGTCTCGACGAGATGATAATTAAGACTACGCTTTGGAGAATCAGATATCTAGACTTGCCAGAATGCCAAGATACATAAGATGAGTTTACTACATCGTATTGATTATTCATTTTGATTTGGACTGGGCCGTGGGCACTGTCCCTAATGTTGCCCTTCAGATCTAATGGAGTATATGGATCGTCTATTGATAATTATGTGTGTTAAGTCTTTATTTGGTTTTAAATGAACACTGACAACTATGTGTTATGATATTACTGTCAAATCGAATCGATTGTTTTATGAATGTTATAAGATCTTGTGGAAGTCTGTGATCATTGTGATACCATCTCATCGGCTAATTTATACTAATATATAAAGCTGTAGAGTTTCATTGTTTGTTTGAACGCGTTAATCTCAGGAAATACTAAACCGATTTTGAATTTTTCTTCACTAATAGGATAGCTACATCAGTCCTGAGTGCTATATACATTTTATCCCGGGAAAAATATAAAGCGGGCCTTTTATTCCGGAAAAAAGGTCCGCGGGCGGAGCGGCGAGCAAGTTACTACAATATAACTAAAATAATTGTTATAATTATTTTTCTTAAATAAGAAATACAAATATATATTGTTTCAAATTACACACTCGGTACGTGCTTAAAAGCGTTTTGGAGATCTACAATGTGTATACATTTGGGGCACGTAAGCGTATCCTTAGATGACGAGCGTTGAGTCACGAACGCGTCACAGTTTAACTTGGGCACGGGAGAGCCGTGAGACATGAATCGACGAAACGCGAACACTGGACATATGTTCATCCTTTTCTTTAGTTTTTAAATAGAGTTGAAATATGTTATTATAGAGACCTGGACGCTTGAGAAAGATGATGCGAAGAATCTTCATTTTACGCGGGAAAAATTCAATTAACGTAATCATCTAGCGTTTATGTAGAAAGAACATTGTAAACCACATTTCATACTCTTTACAAGGAACGCGTTTTCGTTATAAATTTAAAATTATTAATGATATTTTCCAGCGTACAGCGTAAGTCTCGGTGGCGTAGTTGTATTGTGGTACGGCTCCTGTGCTAAAGTCTCGAGTTCCTTGTGGTAGGCAAAGTGATATAGATTTTTTCTACTCAGTATAAGGCTGGAGTCTGAAATTTGTGCCCGATATGGCGATGGGCTCGCCCCCTATCACATCACGGGACGAAATACACACGGCGGAAAGTGGGTGCGCCAGTTGCGCTCCTGTCTACCCTTTCGCGCATAAAAGGCGTGTATATATTTTGACTGTATTTATTAAGAAACAATCATTCTATAAGAATACTGCAGTATATCATAGATATTTTAAAATTAATAAAAAGAGCCTCTAGTAATAGTGCGAAATATTACTTACGATGTTCTTGAAAAGACACGATATATTTGCTATCCTTATGACGTTTTCTCAAACGACCAGACGATTCTTTAATCCTTGGCAATGACCGCACGATTAACGAGTTTTATAAATTTAAATTCAATGTTAATAATTGTTGTTTTGCCATTTCCATTAAAACCTTGCTAATACTAATTCGCACTGCGCGACTTTAATATAAAATAAAATTTTAACAAATTGTAAATATAAGCGGAATACCCTAGTTGGGAGTGGAACGGACTACTGTGACGAACTTTCGCAGGTTCAAAACCCAAGGACACCTTTGACTTTTCTAAAGAAAAGCGTGAATTCTTTTTGCTTTAACGGTGAAAGAAAATATCGTGAGGAAACCGGCATACCTGAGTTCGCTATCAGAATTTTGAGGGTATGTGAAGTCTACCAATCCGCACTAGGCCATCATGAAAGCCTAAGGCCTAAGCCCCGTCAGTAGTAGAGGAGACCTGTACGCGGCAATGGGTCAGTATATAATATAGGGCTGATATAGTTAATTTATAAATTACATAATACCCTGGCCTGCAGTGGAGACCTTAGTGGGGGGCAAACGGGAGAACTTCCTAGAGGCTTGCGCTTGTAAGGAGTCAAGTTGCACTTGTATGGGGTTAATAAATACCCACTATGGTCGGCCATAGCGGCTTTAGTGGGTGGCGAATGGGGCAAGGGCCCAAGGCCTTGCATTGTGACTGGTCTCACGCTTGCAATCTGGTAAAAAGGCCTAGCAAAGATCGGCCACCCAGCGCCTCGCTGCAGCAATTAAAGCAGCCACTGATGGCCAGTAAAATGAGATTGAATGAAAAGATAAGAAAGTGAAGCGATAAAGATTGCGGGAAGTGTATTGGGTTCAGCGTATCTAACATCTAGGTCACGGTAACAGTTAATCACGAAATAGGTATCTCAAATTGATTTAGCATGCTTTTGACATACATTTATACATAGTATCACGCCTCTATCCCATTGCGGTAGGCAGAGACTATGGATTGCCTCTTTGCACGTTTTAGCATACAATATGCTATGCTATATATGTATATAATATGCTTTTGACAATGGAAGAAATAATACTTTCGGATAATCAAGATCGAGGCGTAACACAGAAGTAATATTTACTTATCAATTTAGTTCATACTTTTCAATTTATTATTCACTAACTGATGATCGTTGTTCTGCACGCGTGAAACACATTGCCCGAAAAAAAACCGCACGTTTTCTTACTGAAATAAATAGCCTATATGGTTATCTACGACTTTGTCTATCCGTGTGGCAAATATTATCAAAATTGTTACGCATATCTAATATATGGAAAGCGTTACGCATGCATCGCCCAATAAACACAAGAAGCTACACGTGGTGCACCGTCAGTAGAGCGTGACCACCATTGAAGTCAATCGGAGGGCACATGAAACCGTCGTAGCAACCACGCCGCATTCTTGGTCTAACAACGATCAATTATCAACCTATTTTATTTAGTTATAATTTTTTGTAATGTCCATTTAAAATTAAATTTCTTTTATTTTAATTTTTGTTTTGTTTTGCAACCTCCGGCTGTGAACTTCGTAATTAAATCAATAATTCAGCACTTTAAGCGCTATTGACTCTCAAACATACAAACATCATTAAAACTTCCTCTTATATTAGTAATATTTCTTATTCCGCAACCTAGGGGAACCCGAGATATTAATATCATAATTCCACGTCATCAAAACATTTGCGTTTCGTAGCCACGCATTTCGTGTTCCCCGCGATGGCGAAACGACATGCCCCGTGTCACGTAGAGTGTTAATTTCCTTTGTGTTTATGCGTGACGATTATTTCTTTTGAAACTAACTTCAGTCCTTTAATATAGTTTTATGTTACAATATAATACAGATTTTACATGATTTGAACAACGAATTTCTTCTGTTTACTGCAAGGACTAATTAATTGCAAAAAATACCAGTAGGTATATTGCGATGGCTCCAAAGTAAACTATCGTATCTGGAAATATTACTACATTAAAATTTTAGCGTTTCGTTATCTAGGTACTGTTTATTACCAAACCCATTTATTTCAAAAGTAAAAAAGGTAAAAAAACACTTCATTAAAAATTATTTACTAACTTTTTTTAATGGGTTTTATTAGAACAATACCTACACAACGAAACAGTAAAAAAGGGAATATAGCTTTTTTTTCAGATAAAACAGTTTATTTAGGAATCATCGTTGGATGAACAAGGATTCAAAATTCACAAATTTTATCTATGTGCGTGTACAGTTAATAAATAACAATGTTGATGAACAAGGCATCGCTTCTTTTGACGACGTCCACAATTATGCCGGCCTAATTAACTGGATGTGTACACTCTACAGGCTGAACCTGTAATGCAAGTCGCCGGAACGAACCAGAATACCTGTTTTTTTCAACACGTTTATTGTTGTTGCTATCCAAAAACGAAGTGTACTTTATATATTACGATATGATTTTATTAACAGAATAATCAAACATGCAAATCAATTTATTGAGGACATAATAAACCTTCATCATCATCATCATCATCGGCCCTGTATAATATACTGTTTCACTGTTGAGCACGGGCCTTCTCTACTACTGAGAGGGATTGGTAGACTTCACACACCCTCGAAAATCCTGTAGAGAACTTCTGCAGGTTTCCTCACGATGTTTTTCTTCATCGTTAAAGCAAGCGATAATTCGCAAAGAATAGATAGTCAGATATTCCTTTCTGTTACGAAAAATGCCATCTTCCAGGCAACTTTTTACTGCTGTTGTGCGACTTCGTTCAAGATTTGCCAAGTTTAAATGGTTGTTATGTGAAATCTTTATTGTGTTTAATATCTTTTATTTCTGTAGATGTTTCTGTCTTATTTATTGATTCGGATTACCAGTAGATAATGCACAGCAACACATAATAATAATAATAATATCAGCCCTGTATTATATACTTGCCCACTGCTGAGCACGGGCCTCCTCTACTACTGAGAGGGATTAGGCCTTAGTCCACCACGCTGGCCTAGTGCGGATTGGTAGACTTCACACATCTTCGAAATTCCTATAGAGAACAGGTGTGCAGGTTTTCTCACGATGTTTTCCTTCACCGTTAAAGCGAACGATAAATTCACAAAGAATACATACATGATTTTTTTTTAGAAAAGTCAGAGGTGTGTGCCTTTGGGATTTGAACCTGCGGACATTCGTCTTGGCAGTCCGTTCCACACCCAACTGGGCTACAACACATACAAGCAAAAAAGACGTATACAACATTAGCTAAGTTCTGTTCTCCTCAAGTAGGCAACTACATGTATGTATTTTGTCAAAGAGACTTGCGTGGTGCTTTCTTTCCCTGTTTATTACTAACTTATGCTTGGTTTTAGAAGCATAGAGTGGTTATAGAAAAGGCTAGAAATATTTGAGCATTAGCAATATCCTCAGGAATAAGGATGATACAGTTTATTAATTGTTTTATTGGTGGGCAGATTACAGACAAAGTTATGGTAAGTGACAGCTATGGGCATATTCTAATATTAGAATACTTAAATTAAAGCCTTACTTAATTTTTTGGTTATTTGACTACTTTTGGGTCTTTACGTTTATCAAATATTTACCTAATATAAATTATAATAGAATGATATTATCAAAATCGACAAAAAATCAACAAGCCTTAGAATTATTATACGTGTTCAGGGAAAATCACTCGCCTACTATTTGTTACCTTAGTGCTATCAAATTTTTCATCTTCGACCATAAGGTGTCTCCAAAAGAGTTGGTATTAGGATATCTATATCCACCCAGATAGTGACCCCCGTACACAAGTAGTAAAACCCGCCAGTGTCTCACGTATATGCGTTGCGTTCCGGAATCAGCCTGTAGGTACCTATATTCAAATAGGCCTGCATAACTGTGTCGACTAGTGAGGAACATTCATCTCTCGTCAGTCGACACTCTCTGAATGCAACTGCTTCTGCTATACCGGTAAAAAAATAAGCTCTTGACGAATAATGATTGCTCACGGTCATGTCCATCACTGGGCAGTTAGATTAGATAATTATCACTACCCGAGATGAACGGTAGCGTGGAAGGTTGGCTTCATGCTGCCTTTGACGCAGAGAGCATCTTTCACTTGCGCGGGGGCTTCTGAGCCCCCCCCCCCATACGAGATGGGTCGCACCAGGAGCCACCGCGCAGGGGCGGCTGCGGACGACAACTTAAGACACTTCCGTCAGAGGAAGCCCACAGCCCCTCCTAATGCGCCGAAGAGGGCCACCGCGGAGTTTTAGTTGACACGCCGTGCGTTGTATATAGGGTTAGGGAAAAAAAAATCACATACCGTCATAGTCGATCTCTCCGTCCCTGGTGCGCGGCAGGTCGACGGCGGCGGGCTGCGCCGAGTCCTGCTCGGCCGCACCCTCCGCCGGACAGTTGCGGCTGGCGCTGTAACAAAACATTTACAATTGTGATTGATTTCTTTATTGATTCCTTCCTGACCGAATTTCGGCCATGGCGGAAATTCTCAACGGAGATCAACCAAGTTATGCAGATTATATTATAGTACACAAGTGTGTGTGCAGTACAATGGTGCAAACTCTGTTCCACTTCATAGTTCGGTGAGACGGTGATTCAATATGACCGGAGAGATATCAGGCGCAGGACCAACGGCTTTACGTGCTTTCCGAGGCACAGGGGTATCACACTACCAACTTTCTGACTCCGAGCTACGACTGAGTTATTTTTTAATATTTATAATTTTTCCATCTAAAATTTACAATTGTACTATTATACTGTATATAAAACCTCGTTTTCGTCTTCAAAGAATTAGGTAGGCGTAACTGGAGCAATATTTTGACGTGTTTATATATCCATCCCATGATGTGATGAGCGAGGTGGCGTGCCGTGCAAGGATCTCCTTTAGTAGTGAGTTATAGAGGTTGTACACACTGGCCTATTGCGGGTTGATACACTTCATATAACTGCGAAATTATTAGATAGAATTCTTAGTTAGATGATAGTGTTTTTTATCGTTTGGCGCGAACAGTAATTGACAAAGAATACATGTATGTAACTTCAAAAAAACAAGGATTTGCGGGTTTTGAACTTAATACCGTCTAAGCAATCCGTTCCATTACTAACTATTCTATCGCAGTGCCCTATACTATTTAAACATTAAACCATGACATATACATCTAAGTTTTTCCATAATTTCGCATTGGACATAAACACTGCGTATTATGTGCTTTATTTTATAAATCAGATGACTCAACCAAAACAGGTCTTGTTACCGAAACGGTCGCAAACCACTTCCATGTAGTCAGTTTGCCTTGTTTAATATTAAGCCGAACACGAATGCAAAATATGGCGAGGAAAATTTTTTTTTCTGCCTGGAGATTTGATTTTAAAATTATACTTATTTATTGCAGCGCAATGCATCGATAAGGAAATGTATGAGACAAAAAATGGTTTAAATGGTTTTCAATACATATAGTATTAATGCAAAAGCAACTGTCTTTTACGTTTTCACAACTTAACCACTAAACCGATTTCGATGAAATTTCGTATGGAAGTAGTGTGACTCTGGGAAGAACAAAGGTTTGTCCTGTGGTTGCATATAGCGGATCGTTTACGGGAAACACTAACGCGGGAGAAGCAGCATGCAAAAGCTAGTATACAAAATATAAGTTTCTTTTTCGCTCATTTCTCTCGCAGTACCAGATCGAGATGATTCCGCATACCTAGAGGATATAGTATATAATAAAGATTGCTTTGCATTTTTAGACCCAAGATTTCTACGCTCGGATTTATAATAAGCTATGTTTAGAGCATAGCACATTATTGTAAATTTAACGCGTACTGAACCCCTTAGAAACTTACTCATTGAATATTTTGTTGGTAGTATTTAAAATTATTATATATAGTAACCATTGGTATAATGACCTCTGGTAATTTTTTTCTTAAATCATAAGCACATACTTTTATGTACATGGGTAGGCATAATTAGTATACTAAGCAGCAGCGTAGCTACCGCCGTATCAGTTGTATCAGTGATCTGGTGTAGTGTGTGTAGTTAGTATATAAGTCATGTAATGTATTAGTGAGTATAATGAGTGCAGTTGAAAAAAGAACCTGAAAGCAACAACATTCCATTACATGGTGATCTTGCCAGTCGCGTCCGCGCAGCTCCGTGCTAGCGCGCGACGTGCAGTTACACGACGTACACTACACCGGGGCCTCCGAGTTTTAGGGCCCCTCTTGGCCCATACCTACGTTAAACTAAGCGGGCGCCCAAAAGTTCGCACTGCTCTGAAGAGCCCCCAACAAATATAGACACAGGGCCCCTCTTTGGCAAGCTACGCTACTGATACTAGGCCCAATTAATATTCGCGCAATGTTGCTATTTGATTACGTTTTATTGGACTGTTACGGTGGCATAATTGTATTGTGCGCGGTAAGACATCTGCTCTGAGACTCCGGGTTCAAATCCCCGATCAGGAAATTAAATTAGGTTTTTTGCTCAGTATTAGCCCGGAGTCCGTAAAGTCCGATGAATATGGGTGCTTTGGTTGTACATCTGCCTACCCTTTGGGGATGAAGGTGTGATGTGGATTTGTTTTATTTTCGTTCGTATAAAGGTATATGTTGCTAGTTATCTAAATACATGCAAAGGTTGGGGAAAAAATTGCGATTTGCGTTAAGACTGCCATTAGTACTTCCTTGTTCCTAATCTCTATTGTATATTTACTTTCCTACACGACATGCAGTCTTACTTATAAATTTGTTTTAGCGTTAAGAGGTGGTTAAGAATTGCTTAAACAGCTGTCATAAACATCACCGGTTCCTAGTTTAAACCTTATTAAGAGGCAAGATGGCGGGTTTTGACTTACAGCTGATCGAGTAAATTTGTGTTTTAACGAAGCATAGCTTTGCGAAATTTTTAATAGTAAGACTGTTAGTGTACAATGAAGATTTTAAATATATAATATATTTGTAGTAAGTGACATGCCCACTGAATATTTTGTGCTCCAGATAGCCTAGTGTAAAGCGAGTTTGATTCCCAGTTGTATTAAAACAACAGCCATTCGTGACTAACAATGAAGCGTCCGGCTTACACCCGCCGCACTCTGTTTGAACATAGAACGTTACAAACTTCACGCCTATCCGCCATTTTCAATAAACGATCGCTATTCTTTTGTCGAACCATTGCAAATATGAACCAATCAGAATAACGTATTTTTTGCTTGTTTACTAATGACTTATTTTGATTGGTCGATTCTCGAGATCGTATAAATTAAATTTAGAATTGTTTGTTAAAGCGGCTGCATATTAAGGATAAGATAAGCGGAGCTTATATATTAAACCGAAAAAATTTACTCGCTACACCAGCGTACCGTCAGACAATTTCTCACACCGTCACATGACGTCATTCTGGTGGTACAAAAAATATGGAGAAGCACTAAGAAATCGAACCCAGGACCTCACCAATCTCACACAACACAGTCACTTGCCCAAGTTAAATAAGAAACATATCCACAAACAACACACGAAGCCTTTTACATGTGCCCATATGCTTATTAATGAGAATCGATCGACCCTAATTAGGAATCCGATAATGTTATGGAGCAAGGTTAACAAAAGGCCTAGATCTAGTGTTTTAATTAGGTTTATTTGGGGATTTGTGGGGCGAGGACGTGGGGAGCATGCTCAACATAGATTTACATAATACAAATTAGAGATTAATCCCAAAAGAAATCTGTGATAAGATGTTTTTATTGGTAACTAGCGACCCGCCCCGGCTTCGCACGGGTGCAATATTTATGCACTATTTAATGGATGTTATTATATATATAAACCTTCCTCTTGAATCACTCTATCTATTAAAAAAAAAACCGCATCAAAATCCGTTGCGTAGTTTTAAAGATTTAAGCACACATAGGGACAGAGAAAGCGACCTTGTTTTATACTATGTAGTGATTTCAAATGGTAGCGCCTCTTCAGTGTCTAGATTTCTTTATAATTAGATCGGATAGGTACTATTTAGTTATTAGTAAGATACATTCTACCTACAATATCGTAGAAAAGTTATATCGAAAAACCATATAGATATAAACAGTATGTAACTAGGGTGTTGAGCGATTTTATTACCTCATAGCGTTAAAATAAAAGTGATAATCTACGTACATTTCACGAAGTTTATATAAATAACGCTTTGTGAAAATGTATTGTAGTGTGAACAAGGTCGAGTCCTTGAACTTATAACTCCATCGACTTACAAATGTATTTTAAATTATATGGTATAAACCTTGGAACTACTTTTGTAGGGGAAAGGGGTTTGATTTGCATAGACAACCGGGATTAACAAGCTAACATTTCACATTGTTTTTTAGTTGTATTTGAATGAAGAGACGTCCAGTGGCGAAAGGAGAAATTTTCCGAAAAGGAACTACACACCATATAGGAACTAATATGAAAAAAGACGGTCTGCAAATCGTTTTAATCATAATTAGATTCTATACATCCAAAGGGAAGCCGGCAGGTATCAGGTTGTACGTACCTTTCGCTACTGGAGACTAGTATGCCGCTCGCCTGACGGTAAGAGATATGACCGCCCTTAACAGTAGCAACACTATACAGAATTTTTAATAACAAAGTATTGTGTGGCACTCTCACACGCTCATCACCCTAAGATACATCTTAAGTTACAGCGACAATATATAGAATTTTTAATAACAAAGTACTGTGTAGCACTTTCATACGCTCATCAGCCTAAGATACGTCTTAAGTTATGACTTAATACATGTAACTTAGTTTCACTCCGAAACGCGATACCACTTGAGACGCTCTTATATTAAAAACAGCATCTTAAGATAGTCGCTACTTAATGAACTCATATTAACATCAGCCCAATGATGGACGAAGCCGCGAGCAAAAGCTAGTAGACTATATAGCGGTAGAATTTCCTTGCGGGTAAAGATTGATTAGTGCTTCCAGAGCTTCACCATTCGGAGTCATACGATGCGTGTCACTGCCGATTCTGGCTTATAGGAGCTGCTGTTGTTGGTTCGTGAGTGAAACAGTCTCATACTCCTTAAAACAATTTTACTGATTGAAACCTAAACGACGCATAAATGTTTTGTTCCTTTGCTCAAAATTCGTCAATGTTTACCCTTTGTACTCTATTGTCTCAACCCTTCACAAGAGAAGCAGTGACCTTTAGTATACTTTTGATACAACGCACTTCTACTTGACCGTGACCTTTTGACAAATCATCTAGCAATTCTACCTATACACACGCCTTTTATCCCCGAAGGGGTAGGCAAGGGCGCCACTATTGTATACACTTCCCGTCATGAGGATTCCGTCCCATGATGTGATAGGGAGCGAGCATATCGCCATATCGGTCACAAATTTCAGGGCTGATACTGAGTAGAAAAATCTAACACCACTTTGCCCGATCCGGAGATCGAACCCGACTTTAACTGCAGTCGCAATGTAATACAACTACGTCATTAAGGCAATCTATTCAATTCAACCCTTACAAAAAGCCGTTTGCACTGCGGTATTCTTCGATTAGTGCCGACCAAGGATATAAATCACACGTCCATTTCGCTTTCATCGGAGTATCACACGAATGCCACGTATGCCTTATCGTGGAAGGTCGCTGTATTGTTACAAACGTTCAGGGTTGCCAGAATACGTAGTTGGCCTTGAGGAATTCGTGCAGTCTTGAAGAATGTACTGTGAAGTATTGTTACAAAGATTAATGTTCTGTGGAAACAGACAACCAGGTGTAGTGTCTCTTTTCTCTAGGTCATCATCATCATCATCAGCCCTGTATTATATACTGTCCCACTGTTGGGCACGGGCCTCCTCTACTACTGAGAGGGATTTCTCTAGGTCAGTTGGTTGATATTTTGTATATCTAGCAGCGGCATGATTACTTCATCTCCCTTACACTTTTCTGGGTTTAAAGAAATTTTATTCTCAAAAAGACAAGACTAGTCACTTACATGGGAATACTTTCTAATTCTTTAGGAGTAGATACAATATTGATCGGTATTCGCACGAAGATGTTCTTCCAACACATTCATCGTAATGACTAACTTAAACTTTTCAACCCGTATACACTTAAAGGATATATTATAATAATTCTTAGTCTATTCTGAGTCTCATTTGTGATAAATTACTTAACATCCAGAAGACCCAATAGGTATTAAGGCCTTGAAGATGCTTGGTCAGCGAAATTTACATATTTAAGAATATCCTAGACCAGTTTTTCCCAGTGAGGGAAAACGCTTTATTGCCACCACCACTGGAGGGTAAGTGGAAGGTTATATTGGTTTCATTGTTCTAACGGTCCTATATCAATTCGAGGGGGTATAGTAATGTGCGAACTGGCAGTGGGCCCCACTCTCTTACACTATAAACATCGCATTAGTATTAACTATTATGGTGTTATAATATATGTATAAATAAATAAATGAGTAGATCGGTTTCATCCACGAAGACGCACCCCACTATTCTCCCTACTCGCTTAGTGTGCGTGAGTAGTATGAGTGCACACGCACACTACGGTGGATAGCGTCGACGCTGAAGCTTGATTCAGTTCCCTTATCCCGCGACGCCCTCGCTTAAATAATGGTGGGGCGCGTCTTTGTGGATGAAATGGCTTATACTCCCTACATCGACATATCAATCACCCACGACGGTCTTCCATGCATACGAGACGCAAGATGATTAAAAATTCCATAGCATTTAGAGTGTTAGAGTAACGTATGATTTCATTCTCTCGCAACAACCCTTAGTAAAAAATGTAGTATACGTAAAACTAGAGCATTCGGCAGCCCTATACAATTATGTAAGATGAAATTTCTTATATGCTACATAGCAAGGTCAACACGCAATAATAACCTAATATTATGTTATTAAAATAATAAGCTTGAAATTACCGTAATTAGGAAACTTCGAGAATGATAGGAATTTGTTTTGGTTTATTTTTAAATTTGGAATGAATACATTTTAAGATAGCTATTTATGCGATATACATATAACATGTTCGCCAGTCCACACATATGCAATATGAATGACTTTAACTGAAATAAAAATCTCAGAAGCGTGGCATAAAAGCTTATGTTTAAATTCAGGTCATGGTTTAAATAAGTGTAAAATATAAAAACGTAATATTTTTACGATTGGCTGAGCATCCCACCCACTACATTTTAGCAAGTTGAATACTTTTTACAATCAATAATTTATTTATTATGTGCATGTGGTGTTTACCTGTAAGTAATTGTTGCACTTAACTAATTTTCTTTTATTGTTATGTTTGATAGTTGTATGTTGTATAAGTGTAAAAAAATGTTGGTAAACCTTAATAAATAAAATAAAATAAAAAATTAAAAAATAATAAGAACAAATGAATTCGCTGGATACAGGCAGCTTCTCACAAGTAAGTCCTCTTTTCTGTCTATCTGTATGTTATTGATTTTCTCAAAATCTACTGAACCGATTCTTATGAAATTTCGTAGGGAGATAGTTTAAGACCCTAGAAAGGTTATGGGCTGCTTTCTACCCTGGAAAAATATATAGCGGGACTTTTATCCCGGAAAACTCCTTCACTCAGGCGAAGCTGCGAGCAAAAGCTAGTATAAGTACAGATTTCAGATGTTAAGTCTAATAACATCTAGTAATTACAGTAAACATCGTAAAGTAAAACCTTATCTAATCACATTTAATGACACAAATAAACGACTGTTACATCACGGATATTATTTTAATGATACTGTTTATAAACACAGATGGTTAGGTTAGGTTAGGTTGTTTTTGTTACGTGGCGGTACGTGGGGATTTTGTTATTAGACGTATACGACAAAGTGACCTCACTGCACCTGCTGGTAAGCCGAGTATTGTTTATAGTTTTGACTGACAAATTATCCCTCGCCAGTCGACATAATTACGCCGGCCTGATTGACATAGGGACAAATCAATAACATAGGGGGCATTCCACGTGAAGCGGGCACGGAAAAAAACTCGATGTCTCAGATTTTCGTAATATTTGATTATGTTATACCTGTATATGTCCTCGAATTAGATACAAAATATTTTTAAAGTATAAAGTCTGGTTAGCGAGTTAAAGGACTTTGAAGTTTTGACTGGCCGGCTGGTATACGCCACTTCGAATCCAATTATCAGAGTTTTTAAAATGTTACAATAAAATAAATAAAGCAATGAAATAAATACTTTATTTAATGAGCTTTTTTATTTTATTTTTGGAAATTCAAAAATGATTTTTTTTCTTTGAAAAAAATATGTTTGAAAGTTTCAAACTTGAATTTCACAAAGTTGGCATATTTTTATTTAAAATACTGTGATATAAAGTATTTAGTTTAATCGAAAGTTTTTACTACTTCGCTCTTTCTGGCGACCGCCGCGCTTCGGTACCGTAATTGGTCTAGCTCCTAAACGACTTCTCAGCCCATTATGAAACTTCGCAGGGATTATCTATACAATAGTAGCTATTTTTAGAAAAAAAAAATAAAAAATATATAAATATGCCAACTTTGTGAAATTCAAGTTTGAAACTTTCAAACATATTTTTTTCAAAGAAAAAAAAAATCATTTTTGAATTTACAAAAATACAATAAAAAAGCTCATTAAATGAAGTATTTATTTCATTGCTTTATTTATTTTATTATAACATTTAAAAACTTGATAATTGAATTCGAAGTGGCGTATACCAGCCGGCCAGTCAAAACTTCAAAGTCCTTTAACTCGCTAACCAGACTTTATACTTTAAAAATATTTTGTATCTGGATCGAGGACATATACAGGTATAACATAATCAAATATTACGAAAATCTGAGACATCGAGTTTTTTTCCGTGCCCGCTTCACGTGGAATGCCCCATAGGCTGATACTGAAACGCAATGCACTTACGTGGGCCATTATGGAGGGCTCTACACCTTGTGTACGGTCAGGTGGTCGGTATCAGGGCGAATATAAATTTCCTACCACCAGGTTTGTATGTTGTATGCGGTTTGTATACTGATGTAGGGCAGTGGTAGGGATGAAGGTAAGAGGTGCCATTGTTTGTAAAGTAAAACTGCGTTCCATTTATCCCATAATTAAAATAAAGTTATACTTAAATAAACGTATTACAGCCGTAACCTCGTCATGTTAAAAATAAGTGTCTAAGTATTACTTTGGTTTAAAATAAATTAAATAATATCGGATCTAACCTTAACGTATGCCGAATTAATTAACGAAATTAGATAATAAAAATACAATTCCGTCCAAACGAGCTCTCGTAAGTATCGTCGTAAAATCGCGCTGCTGTTTAAACCTAAGCGCACATCAAGACGTGCACAAGCTTGATAAGTTGTTAACTTTTTATGCATTTTGTATGAGGTTAGTTATGAGAGCTTGGTGTATCAGCGTAGTTAAGGTTGATGATCAATTATGAAATCAAACACATTGTAATAAGTATACAAAATTTTACCTTCTGCAAGCTATAGAAAAAAATAACTTTAGTTCTACAACTGTTATGGTGATATATATGTATAAAAAGTTGTTATTTACGTATTGTAAGAAAAATACAGGATTTTAACAAAAAAACACCATCGAGAACCCAAAAACGATCCAAAACAAAAACCATTTTCACTTCAAATCCATCCTTGCTAATGTTCTCAAGCGTACTTAATCTACATCAAGCGACGCCTCTACATCCAGCTGTGCGCTCACACAAATGACACTCAAAATTATAATCAATACAAAAGCCTGGCATTGACCGAAAGATTGCCCGACCGTCGTCAATCCGCTAATTATGTTGAATCATAGATTCAGCGTCTTTATTTATTCAGTTGTCTTTGTCTTTCACTATACGTGGAGGTCTTGTATTTACGATTCCGTTTTGACATCTTGTTGCATGCGTTTCAGGTAATGTAATATTCACTGGCTTCCTTAGTGGCGTACTGACGCTCTACAGTTGCTAAGTTGGGCACGACAATCGCTCTCTACATCTGTCGCCATTATAGTCTCCAGAAACAAAGGCTTTGGGGCCATTCATGATCGACTTCAAGTCAACCGTGACTAAGCGGCCTTGATTACCCAGGTTCGATCTCCAAGTAATGATATGGGTTTTATGTTCACATCAGCCGGGTGTATGGAATTATGCCTTTTAGATAGGCTTGTTTTCTATTATTAGCACCAGACAGCTGGAGAAATATGGGCGTGATAACCTCTGCTTACCCTTGAAAAGTGGCAGTTACAATTGGAGTAGTAGTTCAAGAATTTACAGTCTTCAAACAAAACCTTCAACTTCATAATAGCACTATAGATATCTATTAGTCGATTTGATATTACGATGACATGGTGAGAAAGAACAACTGCAAACTGGCGGTCAGTGTCAGGGCTTATTGAATTGTATCGATTGACCTTGAGATGGGTTTGTGGCTAGCGTTGGTTTGATTGACAGGTTGGATCAAATGTTGGACTTGTTATCTACGTTAGCATGGCCTAATTCTTATGCAGAGGCAATTCTTGTGCACTCGTTCTCCACACGGAATGCACGCCCACGCTAGGGGATACATTTGTCGTGTCCCTAGTCACACATTTAAGTGTGTATACCTCATGACTGCCAATTTACATTGAGGCCTATAAGGGCTCGCGAACATTTCCTGGCCTTTTCCTCTCCTCCCATCCTAAGAATTTTCCATATCCTTCCCCTACACTTCTGTTGTAAATATGGTATATGTTCTTAGTAATTAAATAAAGTTAGTAAAAAGATGTTATTGACATGAGTGTTTATTTCGGACTAAAGAGAAGTAACTATGTCAAACAAAATACAATTAGTTCTAAAAATAGAACATATAAAAAATAATAAGTCACGACGAAGGTTACAATCTCCAACAGCCGCCCTTAATCGCAGTTGTGACAGAAACAAAGCAAATAAAATAATTAAGTTTCTAAACCTAAGTTAACTACACATCGTTTGTGTGCTAGAGGTCCGAGGGCCTTCGTTAGTACATCAGCAGGCATATCGTTACTTTTATATATTCTAACTTAACAATATTATTAGATACCTTTTCCCTAATAAAGTGAAACCTAGTATCTATATGCTTCGTCCTGCTGTGGTGTACAGGATTTCGAACAAGATTAATGGCACTTTGGCTGTCAGAAGCTAAGTTAACTGAACAAAGTATACCTGTTATCTCGTATATAAACCGACGTAAGTAACACGCTTCCTTCGTGGCAGACGCTAATGCCATATATTCTGACTCGGCCGAACTTAACGCAACAGTAGGTTGCTTCTTGGATTCCCATGATACTGGACCTCCACTTAACTTGTAAACATAACCGGTGTATGACCTTCTGTCGATTGGACAGTTTGCCCAGTCTGCGTCACAAAAACCCTTTAAAGGTTCTCTATTCTTCCTGTAAACCAATGAATAGTTTAGGGTACCTTTTAGGTATTGCAGAATCCTTTTAGCAGCATTCCAGTGTTCTTTAGTAAAACACGTATTAAATTGACTTAAATAGCTCGTGGCGTAAGCGATGTCTGGTCGTGTGTTTACCGCTAGATACATGAGGCATCCTATTAAGTTTTGATAAGGATAAGACTCACCGACTTGACCATCCATTCTTTTTCCATATTCTTTTTAATTAATGGAGTATCCACGGCCTTACAATCCTTCATATTAAATTTTTCTAATATAGAAAGAATATAATTTCGCTGGTTCAACCTTATACTCTCGGAATCACTTTCAACTTGTAGTCCCAAATAACATTTCAGTATTCCGAGATCTTTTAATGAAAAATATTTCGACAAATCATTCTTGACAGTGTCAAATGTCAAATCAGAATTAAAGAAGACTATTATGTCATCAACAAAGATTCCTAATATTACAAGTTCTTTACCAAAAGTTTAGTATACACACAAGGTTCGGAAGGAGTTCCTATGAAACCTATTTTAGAAAGCGTTTCATTTAACTTTTATTCAAGCTCGCGGTGCCTGTTTAAGACCGTAAAGAGATTTCTTCAATAAACAAACTTTGTTTTCTTTACCCTTTTGAATAAAACCAAGAGGTTGCTCCATGAAAACTTCTTCTTCTAAATCTCCGTTAAGGAAAGCTGTATCGACATCTAAGTGCTTCATTCTCAACTTCATATCTGCAGCTATCGCAAACAACGTGCGGAGGGAAGAATGACGAATCACTGGTGCGAACGTCTCCTTGTAGTCTACACTTTCAACTTGATGAAAACCTTTGACGACGAGTCTCGCTTTATACTTGGTAATATTACCATAAGCATCCCTTTTAATTTTGTAAATCCATTTACATGGTATAACCTTTTGTTAGGTCTATCTACTAAATTCCATGTATGGAGTTTCCTTAAGGAACTATACTCATCAACCATAGCATGTTGCCACTTATCAGCATTATCGGCATGAGTAGCTTCGTAATATGTCGTAGGTTCATTAGAATCTACCATTGACGTATTGTAAGCTTTATAAAAATTTGTTGTTTTTCTGTCTCTGGAAGGGTATCTGCGCTCAGGGTGCGATTCCTGTTCCAAATTCGCTGTCACTTCTTCCACACTAGGCAGCCTTAAGTCACTGAGAGACTCTCGCTCTTCCAGAGTCACTGACTCTTTTGCACTTTCTAGATTTACTGGTAAAGTTGCTTCAGCCGCCGGGCTGATATTCTCATCACAGTCATAGAATTGACAGTCATGATCAAACTCAGACTCAATCTCTTTTTGCTCATCAAATAACAATATAGATTCTGACTGTGCGACAGACTCAGATTGCTTCTGCTTTAGCGCTGTAAAGCAATTTTCAAAAAATCGTTGCATCTCTGGATATAATAACTTTTCGTGGGTTAGCAGGATCCCTAAAAATATAAGTGCCTGGATTTTTAGAATAACCGACGAAAATTGCTTCCTGTGCCTTGACATCTAATTTCTTCCTGTGACACGAAGGTATATGGACTAGAGCTCTACAACCAAATACTTTTAGATGGCTAAGATCACCTTTTCGTCCATACCATTTGTCATAAGGAATTTGTCCACCTAAGGCTCGATGAGGAGACCTATTCTTAAGGTAAATGGCTACTTGGAATGCATCTTCCCAGAATGCTTTCGGTAGTGAACTTTCAGCTAGCAACGTTCTTGCCTTTTCTGTAACCGAACGATGGGTGCGTTCCGCTACTCCAACTTGCTGAGGACTATAAGGCGTCGTTGTTTGATGTTCTATACCTTTTGAAGCAAGATAATCAACAAACTCTTTATTCACGAACTCCTTACCTCCATCAGTCCTAATTGCTTTAATTGTTTTATCTAACTGATTTTCAACAAAACATTGAAACACACAAAATATATCTTTGACTTCTGTTTTAGAAGAAATAAAATAAGCAAACACTTTTCGCGTATAATCGTCTACTATTGTCAACATATATCTATTTCCTTGAAAAGAAGTTGTAGACACCGGTCCCATCAAATCCATATGGATCAGTTCCAAAGGGAAGTAGCCCTATTAAACGCTAACCTTTTGAAAGGTTTTCTTGCTTGTTTACCTTCCACGCAAGCGATACAACTAGTTTTATCTACTCCTGTATACTTTATACCTACCTTGTGATTTTTCAGTTGGTTCATGCCTATACGACACAAATGTCCTAACCTCTTATGCCAAATTTGATAACTATCCTGACAACCAGAGTGCACATCTTGTGTCAAAAATTATCCGCCACATTCTCGGAAACATTTACAGTACCATCTAAAACGTACAGTCCACCACAGGGCGAGGCATGAGCAACAGATTCACCTGTAAAATTAAAAGTATCAGATTTATAAAAGTTACATCCATTTTTATCAAAAACACAAATAAAACCCTTTTCAACAGTTTTATATACAGATAACAAACTAGCTTTCAAATCTGGTATATAAGCAACATCACTAATATTGTTGACCACGTTCTCGGGCGTGTTTATTGAAATATTTCCAATTCCGCAGCACTTAATCTGTTCTCCATTTGCGACAGTAACAGTACCTTGATTCTGTATCGAGATATTCTGAAACCAGTCCCGTCTAGAAGTCATGTGTCTAGTACAACCTGAATCTACATAAATTATGTCCTTTCTTGGGTTTCCAGAGTATTAAGACTTGTAAATATCGTATCATTGGTATTTACCGCATTGCCTTTCTCCTTCTTGTTTCTCTGTGGACAGTCTGGTCTCTTATGTCCAGGTGTCTTGCACTCATAACAAACTATATTCTTCTTCATTGACTTAGGCTTCTTCTTCGCATGAAAGACAGAGTCTAATGATGTAGCCACATCTTTGGACATTTCATTAAGCAGTTTTGTTTTCACCAACTCTGTAGTCACGTCTACATTGCAATTTTCTAAAGCCATAATGAGAGGTTCATACCTTGGAGTTAGACCTCCCAAAAGTATTGCAGCAATAGACTTGTCCTCTATGACTACATCAATATCCGCAAGATCCTGTGCGGTTGACATAACTGCGTTAATATATAGTTCAATATTTTTGAACTCTGATAGACTCAACCTGTACAGTCTACGCTCCAAAAATAATCTTCGTCCTATTCCCTTATCTTCAAAGGCTTTTTGCAAACAAGTCCATGCCTCAGATGCAGTTTTCGCACATCTTATATGGGTTATCGCTGCACCTTCTACTGATAAGCATATCTTTGCTAATGCCTTTGCGTCTTTGCGTACCTTTGTAGAGGCATGGGTTGTGTCTCCATTTGGGTATCCACCGATTGTTTCCCATAAATCCTCATGGATAAGGTAATTTCGCATCTTGAACTTCCAAGTTGGATATCCATCTAAAAAACTAAGAACTAAGCGTTCGTGCTGATAACGTGTTGTAAATATGGTATATGTTCTTAGTAATTAAATAAAGTTAGTAAAAAGATGTTATTGACATGAGTGTTTATTTCGGACTAAAGAGAAGTAACTATGTCAAACAAAATACAATTAGTTCTAAAAATAGAACATATAAAAAATAATAAGTCACGACGAAGGTTACAATCTCCAACAACTTCCTTTCCAGCTATCCCCTCCTGACTTTCCTCCAAGGCCCTGACGTCGCTAAGCCGGCGTATTCCAGTATCCCATTCTCTGGTTTCCCCCGGTGATGACTGCGGGGTCCTATACATACAAACAAAAAATACTCCTATGCATCAACATCAAGACTTTCATTCGTCCACAAGCTTAACGTCAACTGCTGTGAATACGTCGGTAGCACAAAAACTAGCACAATACCTGCAGCGACTTGTTTTCATTGCAAACGTCCGCGTGGTTTCAACACTAATTTCTAAGATATTCTTAACAAAAACGCTTTTCAGTGTCGTGTTTTTGTTAGTGAGCGATCTAATTCCGTAACTTATAGTTACTCGACAGTATATTACATATATATCGAGCTGTTATAAGAAATGCAATACCTGCTTGGTAGTTAATTACACATCCTACTAGAAAGTACAGAAAGAGTTTGCTGATCTGAGGTGCGAGCATAATAATATATGTATACGAGTAACTGCAATAAAATCCGTGAAATAGTTTTATTTCAATGTCTAACATTCGCGTAAACATAAGAAATCATTACATAATTGTATGCATATTTTTGTAGCAATTGTAATCTGTTTATAAATAATATAATAAAATAGAATGAGATAATCAGCTAACTTCCGCTTCGCAGACGTTCTCTGTCACTCGCACCTATGTGACGTATCGTCATCGACTTACCGTTTCTCTCTAATGCTTGACAAACATTTACTGCCGAGTACTGTAGTTTGTTACGTTCAATATAGTTTTTCAATATTACAATTGGTCTGAAGTAATTACATCCTAGGTTTACGTGAGAATACTAAGCGAATAATTTGGTGCGAAAACGTTCCACTGGCCTCGAATAGTTCCTTGTCTCCGAAAAACACATTAATCATTGTCTAACAGCTTCTAGAATAGACAATTTATAACATAACTTTGACCGAGTACTTAAAAATTAATTTCAGCAAAGATATTACTGTTTTATACTGTAAGAAATTAGCATATTTTGTCTTTCATAGTTAAAACTAACTTTAGTGTCAGCCCTATTGTAAACTGACGTTTTGCGTCTTGGTACTAGAAATGTAAAAAAAAATATATATATAATTATAACGAAACAATATTGAAATAAAACTATATTTTACAAAATTTTCGGGCCATCTGAAGCCGATGGCATATTTACCGTCTTGCTAACTTCATCTTACGCCATTGATAGGATGGTGGCAGAACACTCGCTTCCTTTGCCCATGCTGGTGGATTATAAATTTAGTAAAAACAAAATCTAGTGTCAAGATAATGAGCAAGACGACAGCGCGGTGAGTGCACCAGTAATGAACACATTGTTGAACGAGTGTTACCGTTACAAGATGGTCGCGTCGCCTCGCTCTACTGAGCTCTGTGAATACAGCCGCTTTACTATAAGGCAATTGCGTTTGTGTTAAAGAACGAAACTCTGGTTAGACAAAAAAATTAATAAAAATATATGAGCTTTGTTAGCTGGTATGTTTTGTAGTGGCGAAGGGTCTATATTATAACCCGATTCTTGTCGGCTTACCTTTAGTAAAGTCTAATTATCATTAGAACGATTATCAAACCGCATTGATATATTTTAGGTTCAGAAATCAAATTTCACACTTTGCCACTGGTGTTTCGTGCATCTCTACTGTGTACCAAGACTGCCTCGACGGCGTAATTGTACTGTATGCGCGGTACGGCAGCGCTCTGAGGTCCTGGGTTCGAATCCCGGGTTGGGTAAAGTAATATTTGGGTTTTTCTGCTCAGTATCAGCGGGCAGTCTGGAATTTGTGCCCGATATAGCGATAGGTTCGGCCCCTAGCAAATCATGGAACTGAAAACACTTGGCGAAAAGTGGAAGCCGTGGTTGCACCTCTGCATATCCCTTCGGGGATTAATGCGTGATGTGTGTTTTACTGTGCACCAAGGCGATTGGAAACCAAACTTCGTCTATAATTTATACAGAAAAGGAATATACGTGTACCAAAACAATGGTTACAACCACTCAATTATGTTTCATTTATTTTGTGCTATAGGACCCAACAATGGTATGATATAAAAAAAATCTAAATACTTTTTACATATAACCTATATGTTATAGGTTTGTTTTCATACGGATGGATAGACGCAAGAGCCGAGCCGTGAAGCGTGGTCACAATGAATGAGTTCACTCGCTTACATACTGCGGTTGTTTTAAACCATTTGTACGCGTTAGGGCATGCTACAATATATTTCAAAAACATTTATACGCACATTATGACACAAACAAAAACATTTATAATATTAAAAAAGAACAAACAAACACTAATACACATAAAGAAAGAAAAGTTATTATGTTTCCTATTTTCAGTAGTAAAAGTAACACAGTACTATCGCAAAGGAGCACGCATTAAATTCGTAAGGCGTCTCGTAGAGGTCGTCGAGTCAAATCTACGTCCTCCTAGAAGTAGAAGGTATCACTTTATGTAATTAACGGACGCCCCCAAAGAAATAGTGTACGAGTACAAATGCTGTGTAAGAAACACCAGAGTAAGATAATTTATGTTATCTTAATATAAGTAGCAGAGCAAACCATTGCCGAAGGGTCTGTTCCGATTTTTGCCGGCTTCCCTTTACGCAGAACGTGATTTACATCAGAACGACTTGCAGTAAAATTTCAAGCAATAATAAATTCTCCGTTCGCCAGTGGAGCAAAAATATCATGTATCACCTATATTTTTATATAATCCGCTTACCAATTGGCGAACGAATAGTCTCAATTTAGTAGGGAAAAAACATAGAGCTATATTGGTCGAGTCCTTGCTTTTACTTCGGGGATAAATAATGTCTATATGTATATGTTTGGTAGAGCATATAGCTTGTTCTTAGAGGTCATACCTTATCGTTCGAACTCTGTTTATCTCAATTACTAAGAATAGAATCTCCATCAAAGTAAAACAGATTCGTAGGTCTAACAATCTAGGTATATTTGTACGAAATCTATAGAAAATTCCTTTGTATCTACATTCAGCTTATGTCCACTTTCAATAAATGATCCCAATTCTACTCTTCGATTCGATCTCGATAGTAAACTAAATCAAATAAATCATTTGTAAGCATGTCCCAAAATCTTTATTTTAATTGGTCCATTTACACGATAGATCGAAAAAAGGATTGCGATTGTTAATTGAAAACGGCGGTTAGAAAGAAATTGCGGGATAAAGATAGAAAAGTGATTATACGAAGACCGGCGTTTACTATCTTTGGTAAATAAAGATATAAAATAGCAAAATCATATAACGCAAGGACATTTACGATACGGAGAGATTGGTGACGTCACGATGGTGTAAACAAGTTTTGTAAGAAGATACCTTACAATAACCGCTATATAATACAATGTAATCATTCTCCTACTAGAATTGTAAACAAATATTTAAATAAAAGTAAATCTTTCCTAAAGCCGTATTTCAAATCGGAGATCAGCCAGATACGCAAGAGATACATACAGTCTTATGTATAAACTTGTTTTAGCGTTAAGAGGTGGTTAAGAATTACTTAAATAGCAAAACATCACCGGCTTCTAGTTTAAACCTTATTAAGAGGCAAGATGGCGGGTTTTGACTTACAGGTGTTTGAGTAAATTTGTGTTTTGACTTTTTGTAAGTAAGACTTATAGTGCACGAGTGTGTGCGCAATACATTTGTGCACTCTCTGTTCCTTCACTCTTAAAGTCCGGTGAGACGGTAATCTGACACGACACGAGAGAGATCAGGCGTATGACCAACGGCTTTACGTACTTTCCTAAGTACGGGGGTATACACCGCCAACATCATGACTCCGAACGGCGACTGAGTAATTTTTAACATGCAAAAACTCAGTCACAATTTTTATTATCTTCATGGTATATGTTTGAATTACGAGCTCAATACTCCCGTAATCAATATAAGTATCCTGAATTCAAACAGGTTTTATTATCTATCGTCGTTTAGTTCTAAGTCTTTTTCTAGATAATCTTATTTAGTACGCCCTTCACGGTAGAACTATTGACCTTAGGGCACACAACCTTCAACCTTCCGTGGGTCAAGATTTATGATTCCATTTAAGTGAAGCGATAGGAAAGAAGGTCTGCGTGTCCTTGTCATGATAATATCTATTGTTTCTTTACTTACATGCTTTTGCTCATGGTTTTGGTTAATTTTCTTACATGTTATCTGTATATAAAAAAATATCCCTATTTCCCTTGGCCATAACTTGAACACGATTTTACTGATTACATTCATCTTGTTTTAGAGTTTTCTATTACTTTGTAGAAAGTTTTACAGAAAGAAAATTGAAAATTTCAAAAAACTTAATGACTATTACTTAATGACTATAACTTGGCGCGTTTAATAAATGTGAATTTTGAAATATCACTTTAGTTCCCAGAATGGTTTTGAGTAGAAACTAAACGAAAAGCCACAGTTCGAATTGAATATTCATAGCTAAAACAGGACAACGTCTGTCTGGTTAGGTAGTATAAATTATTTTCATTTATATAAGGTTGTAAGATGGCCGTTTGGTCGAAAGGTTCTAGAGTGGAGGCCACGTACAAGTAAGCGAAATGTCGGATGCCCGCCTACAAGGTGGACGGACGACCTGGCTAAGGTCGCAGGAAGTCGCTGGATGCAGGCCGCTTCCAACACGTCGACGTGGAGATCCTTGGGGGAGGCCTGTGTTCAGCAGTGGACCCTGTGGCTGAGATGATGATGATAAGGTTGACTCCCAAACATATTAGGTCTCAGTGATGAAGGGTCCATATAGCCCGATGCCTGCTGGCTTCCCTTTCGTAATTAATGTAAAATCTAATTATCATTAGAACGATTTGCAGACCACATTCATGTATATTATTAGAAGTTATAAGTGGTGTCGGGTTCCTTTTCGGAAAACTTCATCCTTCGTCACTTAGGTCTTAAAATATATCCATCGTATTAGTAAGAATACATTTACTGGTGGCAGGTCTGTTATATGTGAGGGTCCGCTTGGGTAGGTCCACCGCAATGTCTTTTGCTGCCAAGCAAGCAAAGCAGCAGTGTGTAGTCACTATTGTGTACCGGTTTGAAGGATATTGTTGCCAGTGTAACTACTGGACTTAATAAGACTTGTTCATGTCTCAGGATGGCGAGCGCAGTGGAATACCAAACAACACTTTGTAATCCAATTTGCCACTCTTAGGTCTTACGAGTATATCTATGTATTAGTTTGAAAACATTCACCACACGATATCTAGATAAGGCAGAGTTTATACGAGTCCTTGCATACCCCATAGAAACAAACAAACCTGAACACCAGGAGAGAAAAAAAACAACTTACAAAATAATCAATAACACGATCATACCATTTGGAACATCGCCCAAAGCACGAAAATAATAGGAAAATGTATGTAAACATTTTGTGTGGGCGTATAAAAGGCCTTTGTGGGCCAAATACGACTGTATAATATGACGATATTCTTTAGATAATGTTTTCTTTGATGTTTTTCTTTACATTCGTGCTTGAGGCTAAGAACAGAATTCCAACAGTATATAACATATTACAAGGAGAATAATTCGACTTAAAAGTTTGTAAGACTCTTACTGGGCGACACTAAGCTGATAGATAACGATGGATCTCTATTTACTTAAAGCGAATGGACTATAAATTTGAATTTGGATAATTATAATTAAACAGACACATTCACGTCTTTTATCCCCAAAGGGTAGACAGAGGTGCAACTAGTACACTTTTCGCCGAGCGTATTCCGTCCCGTGATGTAATAGTGGTCAAGCCTATCGCCATATCGGGCACGAATTCCAGATTTGGAGCTGATACTGACTAGAGAAACCAAATATCACTTTGCTCGACCAGGAGATCGAACCCGAGACCTCAGTTCCACAGTATACCTACGTTACCGATTAAAATAATATAAATAATATCAGCCCTGTATTATATACTTGCCCACTGCTGAGCACGGGCCTCCTCTACTACTGAGAGGGATTAGGCCTTAGTCCACCACGCTGGCCTAGTGCGGATTGGTAGACTTCACACACCTTTGAAATTCCTATAGAGAACTTCTCAGATGTGCAGGTTTCCTCACGATGTTTTCCTTCATCGTTAAAGCGAACGATAAATTCACAAAGAATACACACATGATTTTTTAGAAAAGTCGGAGGCGTGTGCCCTTGGGATTTGAACTTGCAGACATTCGTCTTGGCAGTCCGTTCCACATCCAACTAGGCTATCGCCGCTTTTACCACGCGTCACCGATTACTTACGAATTTTACAAAATCAAAGAATATGAAATTGGTGTAGTGACTTATTTTCAGATGACGCAGCAAAACAACAAAATACTCTTCATCACTTCCACTCCTTTGCACCTTTGTTAAAATATCAACTTTCAAAGCGAATTTAAAATTAAAACCTCACACAGCGCCCGCAGAGACGTCACATTCAAGCTTATTAACAATTAATTATTCCAACACAGCATTAATAATGGAGCAAAGGATACCCACGCACCTGGGCCTTTGTCAGCTAAATCTACAAAGACGTACAGGTACAAAGGCGAGCTCTTGAGCCCGCGGCGAACCGAGGCATTATGCGTGGAGCGAAATGGAAGAATCTGGAGTGGGTAGACTCTTGATCTTGGACGTGATCAAGTTTGTTTAGGGGAGAGCTTGGATGAGATTGCTATTGCTCGTTTCTCTCCTTCATAATGCAGGCTTTTAGGTGTCTGGTTGATTGGCTTGTAATATACTAAGACGGCATTTGATTCAATAGCGCAGGCATAATTGTATATTATATGCCTGCAAAGTTTTGGCAACTGATGAGTGAGGCAGCGATTGTCTGACATTACCTAAATTTGGTCTGGACTGTTATTAAAACCAGGCCTCTATGCAATGTAATGTCAGGAGATAAAACTAGATTTGATTATTTTAATTTATTTTTAGCTTCATATGAAGTTTTTTTTTCTCGTATTTAGATTAATTTCTTTTTATACGCACGCACGGCACGGCAAAGTAACTTTACTGCACTTGATGGTAAGAAGAGTCGGGTTCAATAGAATGTCGAGTGATGAGAGATGATTACCCCTCGTCAGTCGACAAAATTATGCCGGCCTGCTGGAACCGGGTATACACAGGCTGATCTCGGAACGCGACACTCTTACGTGGTCCACTATGGCGGGTTTTAACACCTTGTGTACGGTGGTCGCTACCCGGGCGGATATAAAATATGTCCTACCAGAAAAAAATGTAGCATAACAGATTACATTCTAGCCAGCCCAACCTGCCTTCGCTTCAGGGCATCGTATTTCAGTGAATTCGTATAGGCTAATTAGACTAGTAGCCGGTCTACCGTAAGGCTTCTTGTGAAGATTACTACATTTTACTATCTATATCTATGTACGAGGCTGTGTGAAGGACTTGTTTCTTTATTTTTACAGCTTAAGGTTATAGCTTAAGGTCCATTTTTCATACATTTTCTTTCACCTTTAATCTGGGTAACTAAACAAGTATTGGCAAGTAAAGAATTTAAATCCACGTCTAGTTAGTGATTAGTTCTCGCAGTTGAAGAAAAACGTAAAATAATTAATATGCATGGATATTTCGGCCTGTAAAATTTCGTCGTATTAAATTTTAAAGGCCGAAATATCCATGCATATTAAGTATTTTTACGTTTTTCTTTCAACTGCGAGAACTAATCACTAACTAGACGTGAATTTAAATTCTTTACTTGTCAATACTTGTTTAGTTACCCAGATTAAAGGTGAAACAAAATGTATGAAAATGGACCTTAAGCTATAACCTTAAGGTAGACAAGCTTGTGGGGTATTTGGTAAATGGTATGGATTAACTCATAAAGGGTTTTGTAAAGCAAAATTAATGCGTATATTGATATACCTAACACATAATTCCTCTCAAGTGAGGCTTTGTTATTGGTATTCTGATACTTAAATTCCCAATATAAATATTAGCTGTAGTTCTACATGCTTTAAATAAACTAATAAATACATTTTATGTATCTGACGTCTAAGGTGACGACGAAAGTTAGAAAGGAAAAATGAATTTTCAGTCCTCGGCAATTTTAATTTTATAAACCTATATACTAAATATTTTTTTTTGATAACATATAATTTTCCACCCAATTATTCCAAATATTCAAATCACCAAAACAAGTTCAGAGGACCCAGTCCGTCTATAGCAGCAAATCCGTTTTTTTTTGCAATTACGGGCGTTCCGTTCAAAGGACAGATTTGATAGCCATATAAATAACACAGTCAAAAATTTTCTGTTAACCTATACGGCCATCAAAGTTATCCTTCGATTAGAACATCCGTGATTGCAATAAGAAGTATATACCCCCGTAGACGGAATAAAGACTTCACATTACTTAAAATAAACTTTAAGAAAGAACAAAATGAAGTAAGAAGCCATCGTTACCATTTGAGATGGTAGACGAAATAGGGACTTCACATTACTTAAAATAAACTTTATGAAAGAACGAAATGAAGCAAAAGGCCATCATCACCATTTGAGATTTACCAATGTAACCTAATCACCATCAACCTTTAAATGCTCGAATGAAGAAAGCGTTAAAGCAAATTGAATTAAGATTTGCCATTGCACGGTGGCGCGAGGTCAAAGTACGCATTTACCAGCTGAATAGCGCGCTTCCGTTCTTACTTTCAGGGTTGAGACGTTATGTAAGTTATCATAGCGTCCCTTATGCTCCGTAACTTTAAAAAAAAAATTGGGAAATTAAGGAATTTATTTATATTTGTTTCATTATTTGAGCATAGTTACAAACTGTAAGAAATTACTGCAATAGCCCAGTTCTCTATCGGACTATTTTTTTAATATAATATCACTTGTGTTAAAAATTGTGTTTAAACAACGTGGAATATACATGAAAAAATTATAAACAAAAAATAATAAATTGGGAGCGAGCGATATTTTTTTTCAAAAGGAAATCCGTTCTTTTACTTATTTTGTAGAAAATTCCTTAGTCATTTGAATCAGCACGATGTATAGAACAAAGTGTTTCCTCATTAATGTACCGGTTAGGATCGTAATTGTCTCCGTCTACGCGGGTGGCGTCATGTCAACTTCCTCCAGAAAATAGACATTTGGCTTAATATCCAGTTAGTTTCGAACATTAATTATTTTAAAATACCGACCTGAATTCTATAAGTATTTACAAATTATAAGTTATTTTGAGGTTTTCGAATTTATCCATAAAATGATGCAAGGGACACAACACCAAAAAAATAATATTTGTTGGTATTCATATTATCTATTCTTTATACGCTCTGATTTCTTTATTACTGGAATGCATCATAAATTGGTCCTTCGAGCCGGACTTTTTATTCCAAATCATTACAAAAAAATAACCACCCTGCTTTCAGAGATTTTTCTATCCAATAGAATTTTGGATATTAGGTCATACAATCTATATTACCATACCATTCTAGAAATGGTAAAAGCCGACATGCGCCATATACTAGCGGCCTTGAGCCACTTCCATTCTTACCAATACTATTTCCACGTCTAATGTCTAGTCACTATGTAAATAGATCTTTGACGTAACAGTGGTATTTTGAATCTTATTGTGCTTAAGAGAAGACGTATACTAAGGGTATATATTTTTTTAGTCACTCGCTCGATAGTAAGCTCTGCGATTGCCTGTGATAGCAACTTACTAAGTAATTTGAATTATGTACCGCATGGCGCTGTTTCGCTTATCAACCAGAGATGTTCGAAATCTCATAATTAGCAATTCAAATCACTTCAATGTATTCACGTGAGTGTGTTCCGGGATCACCCTGTATATCCGATTTCAACAGGCCGGCATAATTGTGTCAACTGCCGAGGCGTAATCATCTCTCGTCAGTCGACATTCTATTGGATTCCACTCCACTTACCATCAGTTCCAGAAGGGTCACTCGCCGTGCACATATAAAAAAAATCTGTCAAACTAGTATGGACCAGTATTTGCACAGTATCATTCTATCATGGACCCTAACAATTTAATTTGGTACGTCTGGACTTTTTTTACATAATAATATCAGCCCTTTATTATATACTTGCCCACTGCTGAGCACGGGCCTCCTCTACTACTGAGAGGGATTAGGCCTTTGTCCACCACGCTGACCTAGTGCGGATTGGTAGACTTCACACACCTTCGAAATTCCTATAAAGAACTCCTCAGATGTGCAGGTTTCTTTCACCATTAAAGCGAACGATAAATTCGCAAAGAATATACACATGATTTTAGAAAAGTCAGAGGTGTGTGCCCTTGGGGTTTGAACCTGCGGACATTCGTCTCGGCAGTCCGTTCCACACCCAACTAAGCTATCGCCGCTTTTCTTACATCCTGAATCATAATTTACCGTCGACTAAATATTAAAACTTGTTCTCACCTGCCGCTGTCGCGTCTCAGCGACCATCGTCGCGATGTCAACGCTCGTATCATTGTCCAATGTCACAATCACAACCCGACTCAATGTAAGAGCAAGCACATGGTTTTTCAATACAAGTGTAAGCACATTTTGTGTGGATTACATTACAGAGGCACTGTGTCACTAGTTGAGTTGGTTCAATTGGGTATTTGACAGATCACTGAAAATATTGTAGCGTGAAGGATGGTGAACAGGTTGGTGTGTGAGGTGGTGACGTCATTGTCAAACGGGTATAAATACGTTTCAATTTTTTTTTCATAATAAAAAAAAGTTTTAATTATTTTTTTACATAATTTTCTTGAAATATTTATAAAAAAATATATGCATTTATTAATGTTAATTTTGTGAGCAAGTTATTAATATTTTATTGAATAATCGACTATAAGTCAAATACCCAATGGTATGAGAATAGTTTATAGTATAAAAATAATGTAGGCTGTGTTATAGAAGATCATAAGATACGTGCGAAAATCGACTATAAAGTATAAAGTGTAGTGCAGTACTAGATATATTGGAAAGTGAAGGGTAGAGTGACGTAAGAGGACATACGTGTTTTTAAAGATATTTAAAGTAGGTAAAATATGTAAAGTGTGTTATTATTAGATATGTATTTAAAAATATATCCAATAATTTTATTGCTAATTTATTTATAATTCATTAAAATAAAACTATTTTTCAGAATTTTTATTTTATAATTTTCTTCCCAAGTTTTGAAGACTGCAGCATTCGTGGTCACGGGCCTGACTGAGAAGTTGGTCATTCGAGAAGGCAGCTATAATATCTACATACCTACCTATATTTTACAATACTTTTTTTTCATATTAAACCACGAGAAATTCCTAAAAATTGTTTTATTTACGTAAACATAAGAAAACATTCTCATTTATATATATATATAATTATATATATTTTTTTATTAATTGACGATGTATTTGATGTATTCAAAATTAATAGTAACATACATTGCAATCCGTTAAAGGCGAATTCATTTGAATTATTGAAAAATTAAATACATTTACAATAGTCGCTATTCACAAAGAGCAAATATAGATATGGCGGAAAGGAATGAATTTATCGGTTGGAAATTCCGGCTTTAAAGCAATGTTTTGTATAAAAAGCTTACAATGACCCCATAGAGGTCATCATTTTAAATACTTTTGATAATAAAAAAAATTGTGATATTTTTGTTATTTACACATTGTCATTGGACCTGTGTGGAGAAGGGGCCAATAGAATGTCGATTGACAAGAGATGATTACTCTCGATAGTCGACACAATTATGCCGGCCCGTTGAAACCAGTTATATGCAGTCTGATCCTGAACGCTATTGGACCCCTCTTCATTTACCATCAGGTGCAGTAGCAACACCTTGTCGTGCACATTAAAAAAAAAATAACATTGACTTGATACAGGGCTATGTGCAGCGGGTAGTGAATTTCATGATAGTACAAGTCATATATTCACATAAAAATATATGTCGAAATAAAACACGTAAATTATTACTTTCATGTTACGTTGCGCGTAAACGTTGATTGTTTTATAAAACATTTCCAATGTAAATATTATGAACGGAGTGAAAATAAATAAACACGTATTTTATTATGTTTCGTTTTACCACACCCTGTTTACGTAATAACAATAAATTATAATTTGGTGAAGAATAAAAATATATTTACTTTATTTTACATACTTACTAAATCATAATTTTTTGATAAATATGCAAACGTAGCGCAAATATACTGATCGAAATATACTTATCTGCACTTAAAAGATGTAGAAAAAGTCGGCGGGACATAAGTAAAATGACCGCGAAGTTTTGAACAGATAAGTAAGAAATCCGCATAACACAAAACAAAATCCGCTATCATTTCTTATCTTAATGCTGGTTAAATAAGAGCTATATTACGAAAACATTATCATCAATATGTGGATTATACTGTTATGTAAATTATATTTGACGCAGATTAAATAGTTAAGTTTATTTAAAAAAAATACTTTATTTATGACATAGGCGAACAAAGTTGCACTTAGATACGTCAAAATAATTTATAAGAATAATTAGTATTATTTCTGAATAACACTCAAAATCACTTATACAACTACGGACATTTATTCCTAGTCAAGTCAGTATTTTTCGTCCTTTGAAATATGGAAGAGATTAAAACATTTGCGATGACTTCTTGGTATAGGTAAAGTAAAAAATAAATTAAATACATATAGACGGTTGTAAGGCTAATTGACTTAAACGACAAATTTTTCGAAAATTTATAGATATTTATTTATTTATTTATAGATATTTTATAGATTAAAAAAAATGTGCTGATTTTAAATATTATGTATGAAACTTTGTGTCGCAAAAAATGTTGTCAATTTGAAACTTATCCGTCGATTTTATTTTATTTATAATTTCAATAAGGACATTATGATATACATAAACACCGGGATACCGCACTCAGATTTCCGTTCCACATTAACAACTCAATAAACGATCCCAATCCCAATCTTCGATCTCAAAAATGAACCAATCAAAAACTCATATTATGACATGTAAAAAAATCTTTGTTCTGATTGGTCCACTTCCAGGATAGGTAGAAAGAATCGATGAGGATGATTTATTGACAACTATGATAAGTATAGTATAGAGATGGCGAACTATTAGCACGTGTGCCAGTATAGGACGAGACAAAATAATTCGCGCACGCGTACAATATACTAACTAAAAACTTTGTTGGGCCATAAAAAAGTCGCTGAAGAGGCATTTAAATAGATAAGGCCGACCCTGGATGGCACGTTACCGGTACATTTTTTTAAAATAATTGCACGTGAACCATTGAAGGTTTGCTAGCCCCGGTATACTGCAATCGTTATCGTGAGAAATAAATGTGTGTAGACGTACCGGCATTATCGACCGATAACACACGTCACGCTATAGTATGTAGAAGTGTAATTATTATGTTAAACCTTTCACAGCGTCAACATTTCCATTACTATGTTTTTCTCACAACTGCATAAAAGTTGTCCGAATAAAACCCTTAGGTACTTAATTTTTCCGGTAGCAGCGATAGCCTAGTTGGTTGTGGAACGGACTACCGAGACGAATGTCCGGAGCTTCGAATACCAAGGGCACGCACCTCTGACTTTTCTAAAATTAGTGTATTATTTGTGAATTATAACTTGCTTTAACGGTGAAGGAAAACATCGTGAGATTACTGCCATACCTGAGAAGTTCTCTATAGGAACTTCGAAGGTGTGTGAAGTCTACCAATCCGCACTAGGCCAGTGTAGTAGACTATGGCCTAATCCCTTTCAGTACTTGAGGAGGCATGTGCCCAGCAGTGGAACAGTATGTAATACAGGGCTGATATTATTTATTATATTAAAATATTTGCCGATACTTATTGTGTTGAAATTACAACTACGCCTGTAACGCTGTGGTCCCGGATTCGATATTCAAATTCAAAGTTTATTGCACTCCACAATCATTTTATACAATAGATGTTACATTTTAATACTCGTGATATAATCGTGGATCCTGTCGGGCACGGCAAAAATTCAAGAGAGGGAGAAACTATATAATTAAGATATTCGGGCTGGATAAACTAATATTGGGTTTTTCTGCTCAGTACTAATTCGCAGTCTAGAAATTGCGTCCGACATCGCACCACGCCTGTCTCCTATTACAGGCCGGAATATACATATAAAAAATTTGTGCATAATTTCCACCTCTCCTTCGTGTATAAAGACGTGTATGGAATTGGTTAATTTCGAACAAAACCACCACCGCATCGTTAAAAAATAGAAAACATCCCCCGCCACACGACACTTGACGTGTAAAAGGGATGCTCCCATAATGAGAACGAGACACCGCCTTTGTCATCATTTGTGAGTTGGTATGGAATGATTTTATGTATGACTAGCGACCCGCCCCGGCTTCGTACGGGTGCAATATTTCTCTACTATTTAATGGATGTTATTATACATATAAACCTTCCTCTTGAATCACTCTATCTATTAAAAAAACCGTATCAAAATCCGTTGCGTAGTTTTAAAGATTTAAGCACACATAGATAGGGACAGAGAAAGCGACTTTGTTTTATACTGTGTAGTGATTTCGTTCCACATATCCATCACACAATCCCATTGTGTTTTTTGTGTTACAGAGAGCATTGAAAATTGTTAATGACGTAATATCGCGAGAAATAATCAAATAAATTTTAATAAATGTGGGAAACGGAACGTGATTTGTGGGAGTGAGAGGGATGTATGGAAAAGAGGGAGAAAGGATAGGGAAATAAGATGGCGTGTGCGTAGTCAGGTGAGTATGACGTAATTTTATAAAGACGTAGTTTATTTTGATTTCATTAAAGTGATTTATATGAAGACGATGTTTTGTCTCGGCATTTTATTCCACATAAAGGTTATACAATTGTTGCGCTTGGTTACTAAAAGAAGACTACAAAGTTGCGAAGTATTTGCATGCTTTTGTAACTATACAAAAGTGCAAATTTCTCGCTAGGCGGAAAAAATCTAAAACACTACCAAAACAAAGTTATAAAAACACAAGAGAAAAATATTTATGAATTTAAAATCCGAATCCGGATAAGTTCAATGATGCGTATGAAGGTAGGCGTATACTGATAGGATTTCCTTGTTTATAGAATTTTGAATTCTAAGAGTATTTAAACAGTATTCGTTTTTAAAAATTATCCTTCGAATTGCAAAGTGCAATTAGTGCTATGATTCCATACTTCGTTATTGTTAGATGTTATCAGTCTTAATTAAAAAAAAATAATTTCGAATTTCGAATTATAATTTCGATCATCTGTAAGTCAAAATCCGCCATCTTGCCTCTTAATAAGGTTTAAACTAGGAAACCGGTGATGTTTTTAACAGCTATTTAAGCAATTAACCACCACTAAACGCTTAAACAAGTTTATAAGTAAAACTGCAAATACAACATTAATCAGAGTGAAGTACTACGTATCGAGTACTTCGTAGTTCAAGTTCTGGGTGAAGTTGATAACATTGGTCACAACTGTTATCATGAACGGATTGATCGGTTCGTCATTCAATTTCCGTGAGCGGACCGATGCACTTGTTTGTTTATTCAATTGTATAAATATACACATTTCTATTGATAATTTTCAACCTGCGTGAATAAATAGTGTTGCGTCGCCTCCACATTCACGTGGGATGGGGGCAAAGCAAAGTATATTTTAATTACATTACCTTAAAATTTATTTTTAGAACATTTTTCTAAGTGAAATATTTCATTACAAGCTATCAATAATAACGTTTATTACTTAGCACCAAGTTTATTTTTAATGCTTTGAATGACGAGACGCGCTCGCCGTTCGCCTGATGGTAAGCGATACGACCGCCCATAAACAGTAGAAACACCGTCCAACTCCTTGAATTACAAAATATTGTTTGGTATTCCACTGCGCTCGCCATCCTGAGACATGAGATGTTAAGTCTCATTATGTCCAGTAGTTACACTGGCTACAATGTCCTACAACCCGTAACGCAACAATGGCTTAACATTGCTGTTTGGCGGCAGAAATAGACATTCCAGGTTTGACCTACCCAGGCGGACTCTCACATAAAACCTTCCACCAATAAAGAAGTTTCTAATTAAACGTAAATATATGCTAATTATCCCTGATGTTATGATAACAGAAAGAAATAATTATATAGCCGCGTCGCCCGCGTACCGTTTTCTTCCATAATGAAAGTAAAAAGGAAGCTAGCAATTTCCATGATAAAGAAAACATTCACATCCAATATTACTAATAATATCTATGCAGAAACAAACATACATATCTCATATCTCAAGTTATGTCAAAGAACAAGAATTAAACATAATGCACTTTTATTAACGGTGTAGAAAAACATTGTGAGGAAACCTACATACCTAAGAAGTTTTCTATAGGAATTTTGAAGGTGTTTGAAGTCTACCAATCCGCACTAGGCCAGCGTGGTGGACTAAGGCCTAATCCCTCTCAGTAGTAGAGGAGGCCCGTGTCCAGCAGTCGGACAGTATATAATACAGGGCTGATGAATATTATATGCTTTTATTATATTGCATAAATATCAGTTAGGACAATGAGGGGAATTTCCAATTGTATTTGTCCTAGCTTTATCCAACTAAATACGCAATTAGTGACGATAACCACGATAATACAGTGAAGTTACTTGTGATGTACTAGAACAAGATGTTTCGTAACTACCGTTTACTCGCGGCATCTCTCATGTCAGAGAGTTTTTCCGGGATAAAAGTCTGACTTCATATTTTCCTGGTTTAAAATGAAATAATTATTAGACCTTTAGCAATACTTTGGTGAAAACTGCATTCAATTCCATGCAGTAGTTCTTGCGTGATGTGTGTACAAACATATAGACAAAAAATCTAATAACTGTTGTTTTCGCTTCTGTTACTCTGTTAACCACCTCCATAGTTTATTTTTAATATCTATAATGTACATACTTCAGCCTGTTACAATTTAATTATATGTAAAGATTACGGAGAGTTTAAAATAATACGCATAATTTTTCTTACACCACCTGACTTTAATAAGTAAATGACAGAAGTCTAAAAGAACATGTTTGGGTAGAGGATAGAAAAAACGATGTATCTACTAACAAAGCTCATTTTTCATACATTACCTTCATGTATAGGCTAGCGAGTGTCAACGAAATGCCGAGACAGTGGTTACATATGTTGTCACATCGGGCACTTATAACATTTCGAAGTTACGTGAGTTCATTGTGAATTATAGCTCGCTTTGACGATAAAGGGTAACACTGATAAATTGACTTACACTCGTATTTACAAACAATACTACGAGGGCTCGTAGTTCACTCAAATGCATAAATCGGCAATTTCATTGTTTACTTTGAGTTTATTTTTTTGACTATGAATTACAGTCGTATCTCAAAATTAGCCAATCACAACGCGTCGTTTTGATCCTATGCCTACGCGCTGCGAAATCATTAAGAAACGCTGCCTCGGTGGCTTAGTTGTATTGCGTGCTCGGTATTTTGCGAGGTCTAGAGTTCGAATTCTGGTTTAGGAAAAGTGGTGGTCTTTTTTCACAATATCAGACCGGACACTGAAATGTATATTTAACATGCAATTGACTTTGCCTCTATCACATCATGGGAACAACACAAGAAGAAAAGTGAGGATTCTGGTTACACCTCTGCCTACTCCTTAGGGGCATGGTGTGTTATTATGTATAGGCTGTTTGAAGGAAACATCCCGACACTTAAACACATCTTATATATAACGCACGCGCATCATAATACGTCGAAGACCGTTAAATCACAGTCCGCCTTCTGATAAAAACCGGGATATAATTTAACAGTGGAATATGCACCTTATTAACAATGTAAATAAACATTAACACGCAACTAAATATAGACACGCGCGTGTGCAAACGCTATGCGTATGCGTCGACAATTGTTTTCGTATGTTATTTACCATGCGGTGTGTTGCCAACAAAACAAAATAGTTTTTCCTCGCATTGTCTCATGGTATTTATTCCCTACATATAAATTATAATTATTATTTATCTTGGACAAAAAGTTATCCCGTCAATAAAGTGTAATAGATTTTGCTCGTTGTTAACTGTAGAGCGGCGATAGCCTAGTTGGGAGTGGAACGGACTGCCGAGACGAATGTCTGTAGGATCAAAACCCAAGAACACACACCTCTAAATTTTATAAAGTTATGTACCTATTCTTTGAGAATTATCGCTTGCTTTAACGGTGTAGGAAAAACATCGTGAATAAACTATCATACCTAAAAACTCTGTATAAGAATTTTGTCGGTATGTGAAGTCTGCCAAAGTGGTGGATAAGCCCTCTGAGTAGTAGGCGACACCCGTGCCCAGCAGTGGGACAGTGCAGAATACAGGCCTGATATAATTATTACTACCGTAGAATCCGACTTGTGAACAAAAAATAGCTCATGTCTTAGTGTTCAAGGTTAATGTGTACCAAATATCAGCAAAATTGGTTTAATTACTTTCCCCATTTATTAATATAGATGTTTTCTCAGTAATGTGATTTTGAATAAGCAGAAGATTTTTTTATCGATTCGATAGTTCCTGAGATACCTCGCACAAACGAACTCCTTTTACCTCTATAGATATTAGTGAAGATGGACATTTGTTTATCTCGATGTGATTGATCGATTTGTTCGATGCGTCGAAATAAAACTTGTTTTAAGATTATATCGCGTTTTTTTAAATTTTATCCAGACTTTTCGAAGACATAGCCTTCATAGTCACGGAGCGGATTTTATTTCGATGTTTAATATTCACTTAAACATAAATCATTTGTTCGTATTTTCAATTCGAGCGTTGAGTTTTCATAAACAATGGTATAATATTAAATATTTATTTTTTATTTTTGTTACCCTCTGAACCGTAACGCGTAGAGTCCAAATGCGCGTTGAGCAAATTAAGACCTTAAGACCATAGCCGTAAGACCCCGCAACGAGACCAATGTTTCTATGAACAATATAGGCATGTTTCGAAAAAGAAAAATTCGATTCAGTGCAGCGGGATTGAATTCTAATCTGTCACAATACTTGTAGATTAACCAATTTCAATAAAGGAACTCAATCGATTTTTCTAATCCATCGTGAAAATTGACCAATCACATAAGATTATTTGACATGCTTACAAATAAGTCATATTGATTGGTTTAATCTCGGGATGGGATCGAAATTTACGATAGATAATGATATCGGCCCTGTATTATATACTGTCCCACTGCTGGGCACGGGCTTTGTCTATTATTGAGAGGCATTAACCCTTAGTCCACCACGCTGACCTAGTGCGGATTGCTAGACTTTACATAACCTCAATATTCTTATATATTCTCGAGTGTGGGAGTATTCTCGCGATGTTTTCCTTCACCGTTAAAGCAAGTTTAGAAAAGTCAAAGTAAAGTAATTTTAGAAAAGTCAGAGGTGCGTGCTCTTGAGTTTTGAACCTGCGGACATTCGTCTCGGCAGACCGTTCTACACCTAACTAAGCTATCGCCGATTAAGGTGAGGATCTCTAATGAAAACGGCCGCTAATAACATTATTGTGAAATTAGACCAATATTTTACTTTAGAGCCTACGAATCTGCTATGGGGTTCCAATCTTACTATAATTATTGCAAACAAGACAACCCTTCCGGGGGCTCCTTATTGTGTCAAAATATACTCAGGTTATTTAACTTTTTTTTTAAAATCATCAACGCATCCTAGTAATTTCCGCAACATAGAGTCGAGATAGAGTCTTTCAGGAGAATTTTAACACGAATCGTATAGTCTTGTAGCCTAATATAGTGTTAATATCAAGACGATTACAGTACATAATGAACATAACAGAAGTGCTAAATATCAGATCAAGTGCAATGAAAGAAATAATTGATGAGCGGATGGGGTTTCTCTTAGCAAATTGCGCCGGCCGGTTTATTTTCATAAATTATGCCTCTACTTAATAGAGAAATAGAGTTTATTATTGAACAAAATTATAAAATATAGGTGAATAACATTATGTCACACACTAGGCAACAGTGACCACCTACCACCATCCTTCAGTTACCATAAACATATCACAACACAAACTACGTTGCAATCCATAAACATACAGGTTGATAAAAAAAAAAAAAACAATCATGCACTTTTTAAAAATGGAATAGCATTTATAAACACGCGTGCACACACACAGACGTACGTTATTTTGACGCGTGGGGGACGTCAACAAGTGAAACGTTGTATGCGGTTTGTTGGTTTATCGATCGGGCGGGAGGACAGCGTGCGATGTGCGCCGCGGCGCGCGTACCGACGTACACTGCTCACCGCCGAGCGGTAGCCGGGTTGGCAAAGATCAATAGATGTGTAGACTGGACGATTCGTAGCGTGATTTTTGGTGCGGATTTTATTGTACCTATTTTTTATACTTGAAAATTTGCCTCGTGTTATTGGATTATCGGAATGAATAATAATTGGGTTAACTGGTTAAAGGTCGCTTATAGGCCATTTCATTCTGGAATTATATTATTGTTTTTCATGTTAACTAATTAAATTCACAATAGCGTTTCTCAAGTTACCTTTCCACATTGCATAGAAGTGATAACTACTATAATTTTTTATGCATACAATTTAACTTATTTTAAAATTATGTTATTTATGAATATATTAAAACTATTCTATTTAGAGTATTTGTTTTCATCCTTGTAACCGGCACTGTTTAAATATGCTACGCGAGTGAATAATCATCTTATTCACATAAAAAATAAAATTCAATTTTGTTTGCTCAAGGCTAGACAACAAATCCCATTAAAACACCTTCATCCACACCTTAAAACCGCACCACAGGTCTATCACTGCATAGGTGTGTCCTGTCTAGGTGCACGCTCGTTGGCACGCACCGTGACGTCACGTGCGCGTCACCGCGCCGACGCAGCGCGGACCCTGCGCCGGCCCGACGCCGCGCCGCACTGCACGGATGCTGTTTATAAATAAACACCATGTATCTCATGCGTTTGGGATGGGGCAAATTGATTTACCGAGATTTTGTATGGATTTTTATACAGGGTGTTTTAAAATTTATTATGTTTAATTTCACGTATCTGGACATTAAATAAGTTTTCAGTCGCTTCGAGATATGGTTGAAAAAGGTGCGGGAAAATTGCACTGGTGTAATGAATATAATCGGTAGGATTTAGAAAACTTTTACCTGTTGTGTATATGGAAATCCGGTTTCTAAATGTTTTAAGGACTATAACTCGGCTACAAACCGTGAATTTTACATTGAGGTTGCATGATAAACGCAAGATGACGAGAATATGTAGTATGAGCTGTCTGAGATATAAATCCCTAAGGATCTGAATATTGTGACGCGACCTTTGTAATAAAGACTATGTTGCAATGCCATATAACATTGCATAATACAAAAAAAGTCCTCTTCCTCTCTCATGAATCACAATTTAGAACATTTTAGAAATATACAAGGAAATACTGGCAGATAATACATATAGTGTGTATCACCGGTGACTCACATTAGGTCGATATTATAAATAATCTGTACATATCGGTTCGTGCAGGAACAGGTGATGAAACTAGTGCTGCGGGATTAACGGTGTTTCAGATTGTATTTATGTGATATATCTATACGGGATTGCGTTTATGGCGTCGTATATTGCGTGCGCGGTAATAAGAGGTCCTGGGTTCGAATTCCATGTCGGAAAAAAAATTATTTGGTTTTTCTACTTTTATATAAGCTTGGAGCCTGGAACCTGTGCGCGATATGTCGAAAGACTCGCCCCGTATCACATTATGGGAAATTAAGTGTCATTTTTGCACCTCTGCCTACCCTTTCCTGGATGAAGGTGGGATGTGTGTGTGTTCATCATCAATGTGGTCGAAATTAAATTAAATTTTATTGAGATCAGGATCAGTTAGGGGTGGATTTTTAAAATCCTATTATGACCAATGTTTACAGCAACATGTTTCTTTTATGTACTTGTAACAAATACTTACCCACTTCGGGCTATCACAAGAGATTCCATGATAACTGAACAAGTGTATGTTGATATACTATATAAATAAATTAATGACGTTTGTATAAGCAAGGAATCTTTACGAATTAAAAAAAAAAGCGATTACGTACTTGATACACTCTCATAGCAGACGTCCTAATGTAAGTAGGTCATCTGATTGTAAATGATGATAGTCCATAAACACCACAAAACCAACGGAATTGTTGCATTGTGGATGTTTCAACCATCACGAAGGCAAGTCATCGAAACGTTGGTAGAAAATAATACTATAAAAAACCGCGATGAAACCTGTAAATAGTTTTATTTCAATAATAATACTAGCCCTATAGTACACTCCAACTGCTGCGCACTGGCCTCCTCTACAACCGAGTAGGTTTAAGTCCGTATTCCGCTACTTGATCCATTGCAGCTTAGCAGACGTCACAGCCCTTCGATATTACACGTAACTTTAAGTCAGTCTTAAAAGGAAATGTCTCACAAATGAAGGTACAATCACTTGTGAACCTGGAAATCTTAATCGTAGCAATATCCATTCCCAACTAAGCTATAACAGCAAGTTTAAATGGAAATATCTACCTTTTGTCATGACTGTATCCCTATTATCCACTAATGTTCCATTAAACTAAAACGTAAACACACTTACGCGACGTCAACATACCAACAATGTCAATTTAAAAACATTGTTCAGGGCCCTTATTCTGTACGATAGTGTAAACGCGTAACGCGGCCGTGTCATGTTATCTTCGAGAAATGTGCGTGGAATGGTATTCTGTAAGCCAAATTTCTATAGTACAAAACATGATGCGTTGTGTTACGTGCTTGTTACGCACTGTTAAAATAACGTGCGGGATAGAGAATAAGGCCCCAGAGGTCAAACGTGTCGTTGAACTATACGAAAAGCTCTAAAAACGAGCGGCGGCGTGTAAAATATTCCGCCCAAGTTTCCGACGTGGCATGGCTTCGGCGATGCGCCCGACGTCCAATTACGTCATGCAATTTTAGGTTTGGCATAAGAATATCACGTGGTATCAATAAATATTGTGGAGATTTAGATTTGCTTTGTGTAAGTTCAATGAGAATTAAGAAGGAAATCACATATACGCGCGCTGCAAATATGCGCAGACACATACACTTAGCATTTTATTGTCAAGGTTTTTGTATTAGTTTAGTTTCTTAATAATGAAACACGGCAAATAGATATATATTTAATAAAAAATGTGAATACCGTAATTGGCTGTATGTTTAGTTGTGAATTCAACAGCTCTTCACATATTTTAAATATGTGAAGAGCTGTTGGATTACTAAATTACCAAATAAATTTTAATGAAACACTTAGGCTTGATAAAAAAAAAAAAAACAACATTTCCACATCAAGGCGAAGAGGTCCACAATGTGACCACGTATGTAAAGACGGGTTGGGGCAAAAATCATGAATTTCGTGTGACATAATTTACGGATGGCCCCGCAAATGTGACCACGTGTGCATAGACTACCCCCTAGTCGATAGGATAAAAAAATCATGAAATTTGAGTGACGTAATATACGGATAGCCCCTTACACCACCCCTTGTATTATGTACTAACCTACTGCTGAAACTAGATTTTTTACTAACACTATATTTACATACATGTGTTTATAGAGCGAAATAATTTCTAATCCAACCCAAGGCTACCTTTAGCTACAACACATTTGTATCGTTCTAATTCTGGTGCAAGTCAAGTGGTTCAATCGGTTTCCTGAGGCCGTTTCGGAGATCGTCCGTATGTGGCATAAGAAGTGTCGGATGCGGGCCGAATCGATAGCGTTTATCGATACGTAATGGGGCTGAAGTCCATTGCGATCGCCATTCTCATTCATTTATAGACATTGAAGATAATTTGATTGTTTCGTCTTAAAAGTTTATTGTTATTGATTATTACAAGCAATATTGGATATGCGGACATAGTAAACCTACGATTTTATTATAAGTATAGTTATAAATATATAGCTTTGTAAACATCAAGCTGATTTGTAGTTCTGAGGAGTCCTGGCTCCTCATCGATTGTTAAAACATTTTTTTTATTTATTGACATAAGTCATGACTGACCCCCTAAATAAACCAGAGTTTACTTTAAGACGTTTAATATATTTCACCTCACCGGCTTTAAAATACACACCATACAGAAATAGCATTTTGAATAATCAATTATGCCTATTGACTAACAATCAGCGGTTACTTAATTATAACGTTATCTGCGGAAAAAATAATTATGCACCGTCGATAGGAATACACGAGTTATCGATCGATACAAAACACAATGGTATGGTAAAATTATTTGAAAAGCATTATTTCGGCGGCCATTAACGATATATTTCCCGCCATTTCTTACTGCCTTATCGCTAAACAGGTTTTAAAAGTTGACAATCGATTAACTAATGATAATTTATTGATAAGTATGTTTATCCTATGCTTGGCTTCCCTTTAGTAAATTATGTTAAATAACATTAAAACGATTTACAAACTGCATTTATGCATATTAGTACTTATATCCCGCATAGCGACTACCGTCAACAAGGTATTAAAACCCGCCATAGTCGTCCACGTAAGTGTCGCGGCCCGGGATCAGCCAGTATATATCCGGATCCAATAGGCCGGCATAAGTGGCATTCTACTGGACCCCACTTACCAATAGATGCAGTGCGCATGGGCGCCCCCAAGATTAGTTTTAGGGAGGTGTATCTGCATCTACGTACTATACTTTATCATCATTAAGTTTCTATTTTCAAATTCAATACTCGCGGGTATTTGAAAACGTTTTATCATAATTTAAAACTCTGTGGTCGATAGGTCCCATTGTTGCAGATTTATTCAGTGGCTTATATTTTTGTGACTTATTTCTGAGCAGGGTGCACTTGCACCCCACTCCCGGCGCCCATGGCAGTGGGGTAACTTAGTCAAGCTCATAGGTATAAAAACAAAATGTTCTATTTCCTTTGTCCATTTGATATAATATTCAATATAATACTTGTCACTCGTGTGCAGTTTCTCAGGCTTAGTTAATATAAATAGAAGTGGTATATTAAAAATCGATACCGGCTAAACGCGACTTAAAGTTCTAGTGGATGTAAAACGGTATTTAGTTTGAATCGCGTTATAATTCTTGTAAAGGCATGTTTGAAACCAATGAATGTATTGAGTTTTGTGCCCGAGTCTGGAATTGGTATCAGATATGGCTGGCTCGCTCATATCACATCATTAGGGGGAACACATATGGTGAAAAATAGGTGTTTTGGTAGCATTTCTGGGATAAAGGCAAGAGCCGCGTTCTCTTATGGTTCGACAGACATCTCTCGTTAGTTGACGCGTTATCTGGACCCGAATCCATTTACCATTACAAACAGTGGGGCCACTATGACCCTATGAAATATACTAGAATAGATTTTGTCTGCCATTCAATGTAATAATATCAGCCCTGTATTATATACTGTCTTACAGCTGGGCCCGGGCCTCCTCTACTACTGAGAGGGATTAGGGCTTAGTCCAACACGCTGGCCTACTGCGGAGTGGTGGACTTCACACACCCTCGAAAATTCCTATAGAGAATTTCTCAGATATGCAGGTTTCCTTACGATGTTTTCCTTCACCGTTCAAGCAAGCGATAATTCACAAAGAATATAATACACAGATAATTTTTAAGAAATGTCAGAGGTGTGTGCCCTTTGGATTTGAACCTGCGGATATTCGTCTCGGCAGTTCGTTCCACAACCAACTACGCTATCGCCGCTTACCATTCAATGTATTTCCATTCAATTACAATAAATTTTCCAACCCAGTTTCACCGACAAAATTCAGACTAACAGACCGAAATACAGTAGCAATTCGTCAGACCACACCTAGTTAAGTACGAGTGTATAATTTTATTAGAACGCGTGCGTTCGCAGTTCATCGACCGATTATTTCAGCATTGGCGGATGGCCTGTGACCTAAAACCGGTAATGCACATCGATCTTAAATGTGTTGCCAGATTTGGGAATTCGAATACCTACCGGATTTTTGTATAATAAAATTAATGTAACGTATTTTATAACCTTTGTGCCTTCTACGTCTAACAAATAATAATTGTTACCTACACTATGTTATTTATTGAGTTATTAGTCTGTAAGCATTGACGTAAATTCTATGGACACGAACGTCCATATAAACTATTTGTTCAACATCTGAACTAAAACGGCAAAACGTCACTGTTATAACTTATTTATTCTCTTGAACAACAAATAATTTTACTTATTTGATTATTATTTTTTATTCACATCCAGGTTTGCACTTAGACTCGCGTTTCTATAGTATGAGCGCCACTCCGTCCACTCCACACACAACCAGAAGCATCAATATTGATACTATACTATAATCAGTTTGAATGGATGACAGTTTAATGCAGTTGAACACAGTGAACGTTCGGAACGCCAAATTTAGTACGTAGTACATATATCGATGTCTGTAAGCTTTCCTAAAAAAATTAAAAAATGCCTCTAAAATGACGATAGACTTTCGACTGTGATCATACCGAGCGGGTTGGATAATCACTAAATATATTTTGTCAGGAAATGTGTAGGACAACCTTCCTACCCTCTTCAAATTGTTATTTTAAATCCTTGTACTTATCTCTAATACTTGATTTTCCTTTCTTTTTGTTATGTTATTAAATCGTCTATAACAATGCACATAACGGAGCGTATATTTACTATTTCTTTTCCATAGAATTCTGCTGGGAGGTATGTGATCATTCACAAGGAAATGTAAACACTATCCCCCTTATTCATAAACGTTTTTTATCTAAGGACGAAGTAAAGCTGTGATAACAAGCCTGTTTCTCAGTGCCCAACGGCACTGAGAAATAGACATAGGGCCGTTGTGATTGGTTATTATTGTTGTATTTCAATATTAGCCAATCACAACGGCCCTACGTCTACGCACTGCGAAGACTGCCATGCCGTCAGCACTGAGAAACAGACTTGTTATCACAGCCTTACTCGGTCGTTAGATAAAAAACGTCTATGAATAAGGGGGTATGACTATAATTAGGAATTTATTTGTCATTGTCAACTAGCTGACCCCACAGACGTTGTCCTGTCTTAACTATGTATGCACGCGCGCATTCTGTCGATCGCCGACAGTTATTTCAAACCACTGACAGTTATGTAGAATTAATATTGTCGTAAATTATTCTTATATTTTCAATTTTTTGATTTTTTTTCTTTCATAAGAACCTTCTCCTGACAATAACAAACACAACAAAAAAAAAAAGTGAAATCGGTCCATCCGTTCACGCGTGATGGCGTGACCAAGGGAAATAGGGATTCATTTTTTTATATATAGATACAGAGTTTTAAAACATAGTATCGTATATTTTTTCATGTATTTATCTAGCTTAACTAGCAATTTTAATTAGGCACCGACTCCAAAATTGGTAACCCGTATATAGGTAAAGTTATTTTTTTTGTTTCTAGTGGTTTTTGAAGACGGTATAATATTTTGTTAAAAACTTTTTTACATAATATGAAATGAATATCCTTAGCGATTTAGGCTTTGCGAGAAGTTAGTTAATTGATTGGTTTTTATTTATCTATTCTGTAAGATAACATAATTAGATATGACATAAGTAAAAACGACTGAGGTTTATAGTTATGTTATATACTTTAAAATTTAAAGTAAAACTGCACAATATATTCATTATTATCACAATGTATTGTACCTATTAAGATTGAATTTTGAAAACGAGTTATTAAGACTCGTTCACCTTGTTTACATTATTCAAAAGTTGATTATTTTGTATTACACCTGCCAAAACCGGATTTTTTTACGATTTTTTAAAATGGTTTACTCATAGCATAATATGCAAATAAGTTAGCACTAATACCATTTAGTGTGTTTATTATTATTTATTTATATTTAGCATAAACTACTGACTGGTTTCCATTTGGCGGGTTCTTAGAGGCACAAAAAAACACGATATTATAGAATCTAAATGTCTCAGTAATATTTTATTTGATCTTATAGCACTTCGATACGTCACATTAGTAACACACAAACATTAATTAACGCGTGAAAATAGCAAATCGGATTCCGGATAAATCCTTATTCCGGATAAGTACCGGAATTCCGGTATTTTTTTCAGTATGGCAACCCGTTAACCCGAATAGCGTCGGACACGGACAATTGTATCGGAAGTTCGCAACCACTCTTAACTGATACGCTATATCTGTCACGACAGGTCGTTTTGGCGAATTATTTATAGGTGCGGTGACAGATTTACTGTACGAGTAATAGGGGTCACTACTATAAGAAAATCTTATGCGAATGAAAAATGGTTAGTTTGTAAGTTTGTTTTGTTTACAAATACCTGGCACTATTAAGATTAGGGATCTTCCAGTAGTCGAGATTCGACCGTCGAATTTAATATTGTAACATTTATTATTCATAATTTTAATTTTTGTACACTCCTCTATATTAACTTTAATCATGCCAAACCTCACACTCTGTGCGCACAATGAGCTTAAAAAGGGGTACAATTTTGTTATACACGTATTAATATAACAAAGATATTCTATAAATCTATTACAAATAGAGAGCTACCTTGCCTACAAGTAACATAGAGTACATTTTATTCCGGTATTTGTTATTTATATTCCGGAAAAATCTTTAAAGCTGGCGGGTCCACCTATCGATTATTAAATAGAGTTTATAAACCTCATAATGATTGTAAAATAAAACTATTTCTCGGATTTTATCATGGTTTTTTAAATCATATTTTTTTCCCGACGTTTTGATTTCAATTCATAAGCCTCTCTAAGCAAGAAACACATCCTCTATCACGGAATAAGTCCATTTTTTTTCATGTAAACATGCATCGATGCACAAAAATAGCCGCGCCGTGAATCAATCCATAAAACATTAGAGTGGAGCTGTTTGTGTGCGCGGACGAATGTTCTTTACGCTCATGTAAAAACATGAGAGGCGGACGCATCGCCGTGCGCTAGGGTTGGCACGTCCGGTGATTTTTTTTTGTAAAATTTATAATGTTGCGACAAATACTTTTAAGATTTTTCGTACGAATTACTTTTTTTCTAATGACATTACCTTCTACAATCAGGGAAACCGTATGTAATGAAAACAGTAAAAACCTGAGCTGGATCTCTATTCACGATTTTTTTAATTTACAGACTTTGTTATACTGTAAGTGTAGTTATATTAAAATTAAACATAAAACAAAAAAACTATCGATTCTTAATCGTATTCGCAAAATTTTAAGACACTGTACTCTGAATGTTAGTCAGTCTATCGCATAGTGCATACCCAGGTTTTGTACTAAACCTTTTTTTTAACACTCGAATATCTATTTAAACGGATTTTATTGCGGTTTCAATGTCTAACATTCGCGTAAACATAAGAAATCATTACTCGAATATCTGTTTACAGATTTCGGCAGGACTAAAACCCCGCTATTCGACTCTTTCTCTCCGTAATATCGAAGGTCGATGGGTATCAGTTGTACTACCCCTACGAAAACTGTAAGCTACAGACAGTCAATACATTAGATTTGCAAAATTCCAAGTAAAAACGTTTTACAGATAACTTTACGTATATAATAATAATAATAATGTCAGCCCTGTATATATACTTGCCCACTGCTGAGCACGGGCCTCCTCTGAGAGGCTGAGAGGGATTAAGGCCTTAGTCCACCACGCTGGCCTAGTGCGGATTGGTAGACTTCACACACCTTCAAAATTCCTATAGAGAATTTCTCAGATGTGCAGGTTTCCTCACGATGTTTTCCTTCACCGTTAAAGCGAACGATAAATTCACAAAGAATACACACATTATTTTTTATAAAAGTCAGAGGTGTGTGCCCTTGGGATTTGAACCTGCGGACATTCGTCTCGGCAGTCCGTTCCACACCCAACCAGGCTATCGCCGCTTACTAACTTTACGTACTGTCGCGAAACTCGAAGACACTTTGATGTAGTACAGCAAAGGTTTGTGCAATAGGGTTGTCACTGACTATAAAAACAGTGTGATTTGACATGTATAGTAACATAACATTAGGGTTGCTACGTGATCATATTTCGGTATAACCATAAAAGTTTATTTAGATAATCCCTTTAGTATAAAATGTAACTAAGTGGTGCCCAGAAATGATGCAAGGCATATTATAGTTCAACTACATAAATATTTATTAGCCTTCTTTATTATAACGCAACGTTTACAACGTATCGTTAAGTAACATCAATGTAGTCCATAAAGTTCACTTTAGGGTTGGCACACTAAAGACAAAGGTTTAGTGTGTCAACCCTAAAGTGATCTTTATTAAGCGTTGTACGTATTTTACGTTTTATAATTTTATCAAATGTTTTTATATATTTAAACGAAAAACGACCATATTCTTTTGCAATGCGGTTGTTTTTTTTAACATTATACATTTCAACAAACCCTAGTAGATTTTATGGATATTTGAATAATTGGTTTAAAAATGGCGTAGAAGTGTTTACTGCCCGGCTTATTAACACAATTAAGAATCCCAAGTTACTTATAAACAAGTAATTTGGGTTCGTAATAATTCCTTAGTATCCGATATGTGGGGATGTCTTACAGGGGCCAAAGGTGAAATTTTCCAAAAGGGAGCCCTATTTCACATCATATAGGTACTAATATGCAAAAATGCGATCTGCTTCGTTCTAATGATAATTAGATTCTACAGAAATTCTACATAAAAGGAAGCAGGCATCGGATTATACGGACCCTCCGCCACTGATATGTTATCATTTCCCTGTAGATTTCGTAGCGAACGATGATTTCATTATATTAGCATGATATCGAATCTTTTTATATTTAATGTAATATATTATTAATTTCAGAACAAACTATTATCCATAGAACTTGTACGTTATCAAATAAGTATAAACAGATCTAAACCATGCTAATTGTTTCTTGTTGAGTAGATTCCGCAGTTTATTTTTTCAATTAGGGCATAGGTTTAAGAAGCGGCGATAGCCTAGTTGGTTGTGGAATGGATTGCAAAGACGAATGTCCACAGGTTCAAATCCCAAGGGCACACATCTCTGACTTTTCAAAAATCATGTGTGTATTCTTTGTGAATTTATCGTTCGCTTTAACGGTGAAGGAAAACATCGTGAGGAAACCTGCACATCTGAGAAGTTCTTTATAGGAATTTCGAAGATGTGTGAAGTCTACCAATCCGCACTAGGCCAACGTGGTGGACTAAGGCCTAATCCCTCTCAGTAGTAGAGGAGGCCCGTGCTCAGCAGTGCGCAAGTATATAATACAGGACTGATATTATTATTATTTATTAGGTTTAAGAAAGTAAATCTAGTCTTTATATAATTTAATGCTTAAGTATTGTAATAATGATAATGTTCCAATAATAAAATCTATTTGTTAAATAAACAAAAAAAAAACAGTTTAAACATCCGAAAATAGTTATTTAGACTACTAGCTTGCCAGCTCTACGAGTGACCCGATGTCATTGACCCGCGACCCAATTCGTTCCGCGGTTAAATGCATCCGAGTTACTTTGTACAACCCATACACTTATAGACTCCATAGGGTTTTATTTTTAAATTTAATAATTTTGCTTACAAATGCGCCGTCAGCTGGAGTGAATAGGGACGACAAATACATTGAATTCGTTACAGAAATAAATCCAATTTATTTTTATGTAACTGTTGATACAAAAAAAAATCTGTAAAACGTTGCAACAGGGTATTTGACTACTTTTTTAAATACATTTATCAAAAAATTATGTCATCTAAATGTAATGGAAAAGTAATAAACAATAAGAATTTGGTGGTAGCTGTTAAATAACAATAATAGCAAACCGTGACGTCATCGAGTGTCACCTGCCATCACTTTACACGCGTGAGAAAGAGTTAGCACGATAACTCTACCACGCACCTATTTTTGCACACAACATTTCAAATATAATTAACTGCTTTACTTTTTAACCCAGTTTTCTGCTCATTTCACCAAACAATTAAGTACTTTTTCCTATTATTTTATGTTACAAATAAAATAATCTACATAATCAAACATAGGAAACCATCTTATTCGGTGGATCCATCTGTATAATAATCACGCGACACGTTCCATTCTATCCACCCCATTTGACCTAGACACTAACAGCAGTTTCCAACAAATGATCTAAATCTCAATCTTCAATCTCATTCAGGGAATGAACCAATCGAAATAAGTTATTTATAATTATGTCAAAAACCACTTTTTGTCCTTTTTTAAGATAGATTGAGAAAAGCGATTGGGATCGTTTATTGCAAATAGTGGTAAGCTCGAGATTATTATTAATTGATATTTTAGATCATTATCACTGAACGCAAGAAAGGCGATATTTCTAGAAGAAGTGTAGTGTGTAGCCTGGGTAGGTACTACGGCTATGTCTATTTCCGCCGCCAAGCAGCAGTGTGTAGTCACTGTTGTGTTCCGGTTTGGAGGACATTGTAGTCATTGTAACTACTGGACTTAATGAGACTTAACATCTCACGTCTCAGAATGGCGAGCGCCGTTGAATACCAAACAATACTTTGTAATTCAAGTTGTTGGATGATGTTTTAACTATTATCAGGCGAACGGCAAGCTCGTCTCGTCATTAAAAGCGATAAAAAATTAATTTTCTTTACAGTTTACATTAATATCACTTCTATCATCATATATATCTTTATGACGATCATATTACGTCGACCATATTCACCGTCACACTCTACCACATCTTATTTCTCCTTACTGATAATTTCAATATCAGTTCTTTAATCGACGGATGGTTAGAATGAACGAATTAAAGTGTCATTTCGTTTCCTCACTATCACAAAATCATTTTTGATTTTTAGTTATGATAAAAAAAATTAGATTTAAAATTGTCTTGTTGGTGAAAGATAAAAAAAGACTGTCGGCTAAAACAACTGGGCTTGCTGAAGTTGTAGAAACACACTTATGTGGTAGACTGACCTGGGTCCCGGCTGCGGCGTGTCGGCGGGCTCGTCGTCCGCGTCGTAGAAGTCGTCCTCGCCCTCCGAGGAGGAGTAGGACGTGTCCGGCACCAGCAGGGACATCGCTTGTCCTGTAGGGAAACAAAAAAAAAATGGTAAATCATATTATAGCAGCGTAAGCAGCCCCCTCACGAGATGGACCGACGATCTGGTGAGGATCGCCGGAGTCCGATGGATGGCGGCCCAGAACCGGTCCCTGTGGCGCTCAATTCGGGAGACCTATGTCCAGCAGTGGACGATTCCCGGCTGAAATGATGATGATGATATTATAGCGCGCCATCGCTTTATCAATTTTTTTAAACCTAAAATAGGTAAGGGAGTGGGAAGTGGTGGGTATTATATAGCCGAACCTCGATCTCCAACACCTCATACATTGACATCACAGCAAATGATGTGAGTAGATACGAAATTGTGACCAATTTAAAAATAAACGTAGGCACAGCTTTCTAGAAAAGAAAGATTTTCGGAATTAGTATAGTATACATGTTATAATTAAGGAACACATAGCCATACATAGTACATGACCCTATATAATCTAATCATAAAGACAGTTTTCCTGAACATAATCACACTTAGTGTTTATGGAACGCAGCTTAACTTTAATGTTAATTTTTGTCACGGGGAGCGCTGCTCTCCCTTCCCGCCCTTTTTTCTGTCATGTGCAATAGCGTGTAATTATCAAATATAATTTTCGTTCTAATTGTTTTCTTGTTGGACCATAATTGACACACTTCGCTGCATTTCCATTCGTCCCACAATGTGACTGAATGAATTCGCTTTTGCCACCTCGGGAATAAATTCAAAGAGTGGGTACGTGATATTATTTTTACTTCATTGTGGCTAATATCAACGTACAGTCGGCCACAAAAGTAGCTGAACAAATTCAAAATTTTAAGTCGCCGTTAGACCTATATAAACTTCACACGGTTTACTTTACCTTTAGAATATTTCGATTGAAATCAATGTAAATGCGTTTTGAATTCGATCAGCCACTTTTGCTGCTGACTGTACATTATTTAATAATTTAATTTGAATCAAATATTTTACTGAAACGACAAATGGCATAAAATTATTTCCTTTGCCTCGATTAATGCCATAATTTACGTTGGCAACTACTATTTTTTTTTCTGGCTATAAGTTTGTTAATCTGGCAAGGGCCGACTTATGTAAATACACTGGACTTTTGGGTGAGCGCTTTAGGGAGTGGCGACCCTTGAAAACTTTGTGACCATACGGAGGACGACCCACTAACGGGTTTCGAACCTCGGCTCAGGACGGTCACTGGGAGAGGATGAGACTAAACGTTTATGAAAGCCTTTAGCAGAATAGCAAGTATTGGAATGGTCTTACGTGTCGCGTCGAGGTCCTCTAGCGGCTGTATGGAGTGCGTGGGCGAGGCGAGTTCGCGGCACTCCGAGCCGATCTCCACGTGTGGCGACATGTCGCCTGACAACAGACACAACACTCTTCAGTGGTAGATACCAGATCGAGTACAAATTTATAAGATATTTATTTAATCACTGTATGACTAGACGAGCGCGTCGTTCGACTAATGGAAAACGCGCGCACGCACACGCATACAAACGCACACGCAAACGCCCACGCACGCAAACGCACACGCACACGCCCACGCGCACGCAAACGCCCACGCACGCAAACGCCCACGCACACGCCCACGCGCACGCAAACGCCCACGCACGCAAACGCACACGCACACGCCCACGCGCACGCAAACGCCCACGCACGCAAACGCACACGCACACGCCCACGCGCACGCAAACGCCCACGCACACGCCCACGCGCACGCAAACGCCCACGCACGCAAACGCACACGCACACGCCCACGCGCACGCAAACGCCCACGCACGCAAACGCACACGCACACGCCCACGCGCACGCAAACGCCCACGCACGCAAACGCACACGCACACGCCCACGCACACGAAAACGCACACACACGCACACGCACACATTCCTTTCATCCCCAAAGACGCGCAACTAGTGCTCTCACTTTTCGCCGCGTATATTCCGTTCTACGACGTGATGAGGGCCAGCCTATCGCCATATCGGGCACAAATTCAATACTCCGGGATGATATTGAGTAAAATACTCAATATCACTATCCGAGCCGGGGATCGAACCCGAGACCTCGGCACCTCAGTCCTATCGTAGTAACTACGCCACCGAGAGAAAACAAAATCGAATAGGCAGGACAGTACATCTCATAAATATGCCCATTGATACAATTACGATATCCTTCATATTAAAATACAAGTCGTTGCAGTGTTGATTACTGGCAGAAATAGACAATGCGGTAACCACCACACCTACCAAGAGTCGGCAGCTAATAAGAGCTGGGGAGTGTAATGAACGTATATTTTATCTATGGAAAAGTTTAAATAAGGTTGATGTTTTTCCTAAATATTCAATGGCCATGCCGACCTTTTATTTTATACCAATAAAGAAATACCTACCACAGAGAGTTATTTTGGAGGTGCAAAACTGTAATTTTCAAAAGACAATGACACGCTGCGTCCATTAATTATTTTTCTAACTTAGAAACTTTATAACCGCATACTATACGATTCACTCACCTGGTTTGATATGTGTTTGAGACGGATTCGTTGGTCCCTGGTATACACCGTTCACCGGGTTCACTGTGTTCTGTAAACACCAATAATATAATACATATTGATTGCACAATAATAATGTTACAACGCCATCTATCAGCACATGTGTGAACTAAATGGTTTGTGAAAACGTTAAATGATGGCGCTAGTATATAAATATTTTAGGATAATCAAGAACGTTTATCTGTAAATTTTTGTTACATACGTGATATTTTTTTTTTATCTAAAAACTAATCTATTTTGCAATTATGTGAACTATACAATACAATCTTTAGGGCTCGTGAATACCTTTGTTCGATCAAGGAGAGCACAGGATGAATGTTATGTTTATTTACCAAATAAACTAAAGATAAAATACCTTAGCTATTTGTAGAAGTACTATGGAATGTTTGATATTGTCCAACATTGCCTGTAACAAAAAAAAATATTAATTGAAAAATATGCAATTCAACTAACTTTACAGTCCATTTCTATTCTTAATTTTAAACCAAAAATCATTACAAAACAGTGTAGACAATAAAAATTGCCGATTCTAGAAATATGTCTTTTACAAATCATGAATACGCGAGAATAACCGCCGATTTCAGTAAACGATCCCGATAGCTTCTTCAATCGATCCCAAAACTAAACCAATCAGAATAAATTTTGCTGGACACGCTTACAGATGACTTCTTTCGATTATGCTTGGGATTTCGACAGTTAAACATAAAACGATCGACGGGATTTTTTGATGTTATTATTTTGTATTCTAAGGGAATGTAGTAAGGCTTACATTGGAGTGGTCCAGGATGACTTGCCCTTTAGTCTTTTCTTGAGGATCCGCCAGCTCCGACACTCGGGTGTTCATTTTCTACAAACAAAACATATTTAGGTGTATTAAAATAACACTATACCATACAACTAGTGCATCCACGGTATATTGTGGATTGTACATATAAAATAAAATCAAATACTAGGAGGTATTTTTATCACAAACCCTTTTTATAATAATTTATTTAGTTTCTCACCCATAGCAATTTTGTTATCCTGCGTTCGAGCGCCTGGACCTCCAGATCCAACAAAGGTAAGAAGTAGGATGGTGATCATAACTTCTTAGTAGGTCATCACATACTCCAGCTGTATACATTGACTGATAATAATATCGTCGATTATTTGCCACAGAACGCGTGGGTGTCTAAGGAACCTGAACCTGCCGCATTAATGGTAGGATATCTGCATCCGCCCGGATAGCGACCACCATAGTGAAAAACCCTATTGATCCCAGTAATCAAGATCAGATTATGAATATCCGGTTGCAGGCCTGCATCATTATGTCGACTACCGAGGGGTAATGAACTGTCGTCACTCGACATTCTATCTGAACCTACATTTACAATTAAGTGTAATAGGGTTACATTAATATTTCCAACTCCTCCCTATCTTTCTATTTGATTAATTTCGTTACGGGATAATGGCATATTAGTTTTCCCTGAGACTCGCCGAGCTTCACTGCTCGGTGTCATAAAATGCGTGCCACTGCTGATCCTGGCTTATAGAAGTTGTAGTGGTGGGTGTGAGGGCGGGAAAGTCTCTAAAGTGTAATAGGGTCACTTTACCAACCCTGTATAAGGACTCAAAGGCACACCATGCCATCACCAGCTACTCACCGACACCAGCTCGATCATGATCTGTAGATACGCGTCGGCCTCGGCGATGCGCCGCTCGAGGTCCCCGTGGCGGTGCCTCGGCGCGGGCACGCAGCGGGACCAGCGCTCGCGCCGGCCGTGTCGCGCGATAGTGTCCTCTAGGGCCCGCACCCATTGCTCACGCTCGCCGCCGTCGCGAGCCTTGAAACAGTGGTTTTAATACTGATGGTAATACAGAAGTAGCACCCTTACCCCTAGTACCCTTAGGTTGACCGGGAGAGAATGCCTTTGGCATTAAGTCCGCCGATATACATATTATGTATATAAAGTGCAAATAAATAAATAAATAAGTAGCAACTTGAGAATGACTAGTGACAACGAACCAGAGATGCTGATCAGAAAAATTAAAACTGTCTGGAATAGGTATGCCAAAACGGGACATTTTAGTAAAAGTCAAACACAGTAGGTTTCATTTAATATAAACAGATATCAAGATAATTAAATATGGTTAGCGTTAGACCACTCTGGGATGATAAGGGAATAGCTCCCCTCTCTTCGACCTCCTTTTTATAGTTTGACAATGTGTTTAGAAGAGGAAAAACTGTTGTTACAATCTTAAAATGCAGGTAGTTTTGACAATCCCCGAGATGGACGGCAGCGTGGAAGGTAGGCCTCATGCTGCCGTTGACGCCGAGAGCGTCCTTCGGTTACGCGGGGGCTTCTGACCCCCATAGGAGACGGGCCGCAACAGGCGGCACCGCGCAGGACGACTGCGGACGAAAACTTAAACATTTCAGTCAGAGGAAGCCCACAGTCGTCCCTAATGCGCCGAAGACGGCCACCGCGGAGTTTTAGTTGGTATGCCGTGCGTGTATATAGGTTAGGGACTCGGCCCGGCGGTCACCCGAAGGTCAAGATCAAATCCGGGTGGCTCAACGCCGGGCCGTAAGGCACGGTGACCCCAACATAACCGCTCAGTCGCCCCCCCCCGAAGGCTGGGCGGTAGTCATAAGGCACTTTCTCCGCGAAAACAAAAAAAAAAAAAAAAAAAAGGTAGTTTTGACAATGTTGACGATAAATGCGATAACACTTTTTACTTGCCAAGCACGCAACAGGTCCGCGTGATACGCGGCATACAATTATTGTTTTTTTTTTTATTTGTTACCGGGCGACTGAAGTTTTGGCGGTATACATTAAAAAGCAAGGGCCTTATCCTGTATGAGAGTGATTTTTTAAATTTGAAATCGGAACACCTGAATTATTGGCGATATAAAACATTTAAAAAAAGGAGTCTTATTCTCTATGAGAGTAAATTTGTAACATGGTCGTGTTGTTCTTCGTGAAATTAGCGCAGAATGGTACTCTGTATGCCAATTTTAATTGTTACAAACGCAACGCGGTGCGTTAAGTGCTTGTTACGAACTGTAAAAGTAACGTGTGGCGTAGGGAATAAGGTCCAGAATGTTTTGCGCGTGGCAGCCCTAATTCAAAAGGAACTAAAACCGTTGAACTGGAAATAACTTCACTGGCAATGTTTAAACTGGAACATTCCAGATGGAACAATGTTTCTCGTCGGCCGAAGTATACATATTTTTAATTTATTTATTAGGAAAAATAAACATGTGTACATTACATATTAGGTACATAATATGTTACATAACGTTTAAGCAAATGCACAATCTACACAATTTTTCACGGATTATTATTATTATCATAAGACTATGCTAGAAGCATACATACTATTTAGCATACTTTGCAGTGATACGATACCCAAACGGTCCCTCTCATACGAAAGACCTATTACCAATAAATATAATAACTAGTTGTATCCGCGGCTTCGCCCGCGTGGAAATTGGCATCACAAAGATTTTCCCGCGTTAATCCCAACCCACTAGGTTTTTTACAACCACGCTACCTCTTCAACAGTAATAGGGTACCGGACTCATTTTTGTTCTTTACTATTATCAAATATTTACATAATATAAATTATAACACAGAAGGAATTATTAAAATCCGGTAAAAAATCAACAAGTTATAAGTCTTTGAATTTCGGTGGAAGGGGTAGTTAACAAGAAACATAAAAGAGACGAAATATCCACATGTGACGTCATCGGGAATTACGACGCGTGCGAAAAAAAGAGATGAAGCGATATCCCCACATCGCGCCCACTTCTGCACATTACAATATTTTAAATATGAATTACTCGCTCATTTTTTAACCAATTGTTATGCAGTTTTCGCAGGAGTGCTTCTTTTTCGTATTATTAACCATTACATATAGAATAATGTACAAAATCAAGCATAGGCCGGTCCCCTATTGTTATATTACAGTCAATTTACATAAAACCGTTATGTACTGTTAACTTAAACCTTCCTCAAGAATTGCGCTATATTTTAGTAAAAATCGTACAAAAATTCGTTCAGTAAATTTTGAGAAAATCGATCACATACAGACAGACAGCTTTTGGAGAATTTGTTTTCCGATATGTATAGATATAAATAGGCTTACCATAATTACGAAGAGCCAAACCGGGATGCAGAAGAGAAAGAGGCTCATGTTCATTTTGCTGCAGTCGGTATCACTCGTTCTCGCTCGCTTTTGTTTCGTCTTTGGCGCGGGTGGCACGGGCGGCGCGGCGGGGGAACGATTGATCGGGGTGTCGGTGCTGTTCAAGTTTGACTGGGACGCCGGGACAGGGATCTCAAACCGGGACTATCCCGGTCAAACCGGGACGTATGGTAAGCCTAGATATAAATGATCACCTGGAAATGGAAGGTCTTGTGATCGACGGTGATGGTGAAGGTGGAGTCGTCCTCATCGTCGATGCCGATGACCGCGGCGCGCAGCCGCACGCAGCCGCGACGCACGCCGCGCGTCATCTTCTCTTTTGACTGTCAACATAACACAACATTATTATTAAAATAAACTTAATAAATAGACATGCAATTTAGTATTTCGTTACTTCTCACGTCAGTTGGTTTCATCAAAGCATCGTAAGAGTAAAAGTCCGTAAACATTACTTGTAAACTAATAATAATAATAATATCAGCCCTGTATTATATACTTGCCCACTGCTGAGCACGGGCCTCCTCTACTCCTGAAAGGGATTAGGCCTTAGTCCACCACGCTGGCCTAGTGCGGATTGGTAGACTTCACACACCTACGAAATTCCTATAAAGAACTTCTCAGATGTGCAGGTTTCCTCACGATGATTTCCTTCACCGTTAAAGCGAACGACAATTCACAAAGAATACACACATGATTTTAGAAAAGTCAGAGGTGTGTGCCCTTGGGATTTGAACCTGCAGACATTCGTCTCGGCAGTCCGTTCCACACCCAACTAGGCTATCGCCGCTATAAACTAAACCAATAGGAATAATAATGATAGAAGTTTTTCGATAGCATAGTTGGATGTGGAACGGACTGCCGAGGTGGATCTCAGCAGGTTCAAATCCGACGGCACACCTCTAACTTTTCTAAAATTATGTGAATATTCTTTGTGAATTATCGCTTGCTTTAACGGTTAAGGAAAACCTGCACACCTGAGAAGTTCTCTATAGGAATTTTGAGGGTGTGTGAAGTTTACCAATCCGCACTAGGATAACGTGGTGAACTAAAGTCTAATCCCTCTCAGTAGTAGAGGCCCGTGCCCAGCAGTGGGACAGTATACAAATACAGGGCTGATATTATTATTAAGTCTTTCGAGATATTACAGACACATTAAGGCGTATTTTAAGTTTGTTTGTCTCTCAGCAAAAAAAGGTGTAGTAACAAATTGCTGTTGAATTTCGTATGGCACGTGAGAAAGCCGATAGCCACAAATATCACTTATCTTTGTGGTATGACCATCTACGATTAATTTGTACTGTGATATAACTTGTAATTTGTACTGATATAACTCAAATAAAGGTAGACCAGTAACCCGCATATTTGCATTAAAAAAATCTTTTTGTCCAACCTGGGTATCAAACCCGAAACCTTACGATTCACAGCCTAAGTACGGAGCCGGTAGACAAACAAGAAAAAAACTATGTTGAATAATCAACATAAAAAAATATTGTAAACATACATAAGCCTAACAGTGGCAACCTTTGTACAATTCTGTTATTTAACATTATAATACGTCATTTATATGTATATCAGAGTTATATACATGTCGATGCTAAAATAGAACAAAAATATTGTAACTTTAAAAAGTATGGCGAAATTATTATCGCGGCAGCGAAGATTCTTTATAAAAAAAAGTGGTTGTCTGGAAGATTGTGCAAAGACCAATAGCGATAAGCTTTTTGTACTTATTGTTTTTTTGAGTTCTCATATTTTTATTATATTCCTTTGTAATGAATGAATAAATAAATTTAAAAAATACGTACTACCGAAAAAGTTACAACAAAAATTCGCAATTTCAATTACTTGAAGGACATATTTCAGTTATTACAGTTCAAAAACCAAACCACTGAACCTATTTTAAAAATATTTCTAAGAGTAAATAATTTATCACAGAGTACGATAAATGTGCGAATTATCAAAAATGTAAACAATTTTAAATATAATAGAGCACCCTGTATAAAATTTAATTTGCAAATCGTCAAGAGTTCGTTACCGTTAGTCCAAATACCGCACTAACCGCTCGTGGAAGATGGACATCGTCCAGAGAGCTTACCACCATGTGTTCTACGAAATGGCGGGTAAGTTACTTTTCGATGGTCCCTACGTAAAATATCGAATCTGTAATACTTTACGTAGGGAACGTGGAATAAACATCGCTTGTTTAGTGTTAATTACCATGGCGATAAGCACTTCGATCCTTATGGTCTTAAATAAATGCAGGTCATTTTAATAAGGACCGTTTAAATATCGACAGTCCCTATGCAAATTATTGAATCTGAAATACAATTTTTCAGATTCGATACTATACGTAGGGTCGTTTTATACAGATACAAGAATAAAATGTAATTTATTAGTGTAATGGCCACTATTATCTTGTAATATATTATAACTTATCGGCTCGTTTGCTACGCACAACGTCTTTACTGGGCACCACTCAACAACACAATGTTCTATCTACCCGCGGTTTTGCGTTGTGTATAGTTCAAGACGACAGATGGAAATAATTATAAATATATCCATACACTACAGTCAGAAACAGACATGAATTTGGATTGAAAAGAAAAAAAATATACGATATATAACAGCAAAGCGTTGCCACTGCACATGATTTTGGCGTTCGGGTAATAATAATAATAATATCAGCTCTGTATTATATACTTGCCCACTGCTGAGCACGGGCCTCCTCTACTACTGAGAGGGAAAGTTCAAGTATAGTTATAAGTTCATAGTTAAGTTCGGGTAAGAAAGAAAATATTTATTATTGCATACAAACAGTATAACACGCACATAGAAACATAACAACATAAGAATATAAACATAAAACCAGCCGATTTTCAATGAGGTACCCCGAGTGACGTATGTTAGGTTACGGTAGCAAGATAAACGAGAGATGACGATCTCACAAACAATCAAATATTTAATAAACAATTTTTCGGATTTTATCCCGGTTTTAATATTTTAATTTTCTCCTGACGTTTCGAAGACTACAAGCCTTCGTGGTCACGGGGCGGAAAGTCTTCGAAACGTTGGAAGAAAACATTAAAACCGCAATAAAGTCCGAAAAATAGTTTAATTTCAATGTCTAACATTCACGTAAACCTAAGAAATCATAATACAAACTTTCCTATACTTATCGGAAGTTTATTTCCTAATTTTACCAACCGTGTCCCACATCGGCAGCCCTGCAAACGCCGCGGGGTCGAGCCGGCGCGTTGACATTTACTTTTCATTTATTTAAATGCACTGCAGCAAGCGAGAGGGCACCTCACCAGCGGCACCAATTAACAAACATGACTCGTACGTTACTAATGATAACGTGAGCTATGGTTTAATGTTTTAGTTGGCGGCACTTGTCTGAAGGTTAGTTAAACCATTTAGCATCGGAATGTTTACCGGCAAACATGACAGCTACATGACAGTTACATGACATTACGCGTGTCACGGAAAAAAATAACCTTTTTATGTAGTATATAAGGTTATATTCCCGTGACACACGTAATGTCATGTAGCTGTCATGTTTGCCGGCAAACATTCCGCTGGTAAATGGGTTAACATCCATGGATATGCCAGAGGAATTTTAAATTAACTTACTTGTAAACCTATGCTATAGAGTCTACCTGATCATGTCATATTTGACTACAGTATAAGCCACGTTACATGCTTGTAATTAATGCGTGACGTAGGGAATCAGGGCTCAGGTCAGTCTTGCTCATTTGCCTGGATATAAAGTGTTCTTTAAGGTGGAATGAGGTTTGAACCTGGACATGATTCATCAACTCAGAAATATAAAACCTCAATATTAATGATTTTTTTATGTTTACGCGAATGTTGAAATCGAAAAAAAATAGTTTTCTGATATTATAGCGGTTTTAATCAGGCGATCTATACGGTATACCTCAGTACGTGTACGTCCCGTGGCCTTAGTCTTTAAAGTTTGAAACATCGGGAGGTAATAATATTAAAAAAAAAACAATATAAAATTCGAAAAGTAGTTTAAACATATACATCAAATAAAACGCGAAAATATACATCAAACATAACATCCAAAAATGATCCTCTAAATATTGACACAGTAACATTCAAACAAAGCATTCACTTCCGAATTAACAATGCGATATGATCCGCAATTTACTTGGTTATGAGGCAGTTTTTGTGTTCATTGCCTGTTTATGGCGATGTTATACCAAATGCCGCAGTCGGACGCGGAAATTCGTCATTCTACGAAACGATTCGACATTCACAAATGTCATTTCTAGACATTTCAGGTTTAAATACCATCGGAAAATGTAGCAATCAAATTAAAGTCTTCATTGTGGTTGGTGAAAGAATATTCGGATACCGTCATGTTTAGAAAGAAAACACGCGTTTAGTAATTGAATTAATTTAACGCATTTCAAACTTTTCTAACTATAGGTAAGGTTAACTCTGATTTTGGAACTGCTATTCTTTTATTTAGTTCTGGGTGTAAAAGTGCAAAACATGTGACGTCATACCAAAGGTGGGCGTGGGGTCACATATCAAAGATTTTGAGGATGTTTTGATATGCATAATCCGCTGGTACAAATGTAACAACCATGATTTTGATATTAAAAATTAATAAACTTTTTTATATATTCCAAACTAGCGACCGCCCCGGCTTCGCATGGGTGCAATGCTGACTATTTAATGGATGTTATTATTATTAATTATACATATAAACCTTCCTCTTGAATCACTCTATCTATTAAAAAAACCGCATCAAAATCCGTTGCGTAGTTTTAAAGATTTAAGCACACATAGGGACAGAGAAAGCGACTTTGTTTTATACTATGTAGTGACAAATAGACGTAAAAATACCCTCTTTATGAGACATTCGAGTAAAAACTTTTTGACCTATTCCAGACAAGTAGACTTAAAAAGTACCCCCTGTTTTGGGTATAAAAACCAGCTGATCCAAGCCGAAAGAGCTAGTATGTATTCAAATTAGATCGCCGACCGACACGCTCAGCGATTCGCAAGTGCTTGAAATTCGGATGTCTCATCGAAGAGCCCAAGATTTTCGCCAACTCTCGCAAAGGTGGATTTATGTAAGAGTACTTCGGTCAAGTGACAGGATGTCCTTCGGGCCCGAAGAAATATTTTCTCGTATAATTAGGACAAATAGATGGCCAGGACGAATTCTAAGTGCTTATTGTTTAAGTACGGCAACTTATGGTCTATTATAGTAGGTGTGCATAGTAACTAACTTTATCTCTACCTTCTAGTGTACATATAGTGGCGGCGTCACCGGTGACGGTAGAGACTTTCCCGTCCTCACACCCACCATTACATCTCCTTTAAGCCAGGATCAGCAGTGGCACGCATTTTATGACACCGAGCGGTGAAGCTCGGCGAGTCTCAGAGAAAACTAATTTTTCTTTATCCCGTAACCAAAATAATCAAATAGAAACATAGGGAGGAGTTGAAAATATTAACTGTCCACTTCCCTCCATAGCAAAGCGGGAGACAAAATAAATAACGAGACATTTTAACGTCAAGTATAAGGACGTTTACAACTAAATAAGCTAGTTGTAAAGCACCGCGGATAAAAAATAAACGAAAGGGTCCTATCATTACGCTACCAAACCAGTCAAATTATAACTAGTGTAGTGTGTCAAAACATAAACTGTTATGTGAATCATAAATTCACCACATTGCACAAGTTACCTCACAACTGACTGCAATGTCGTGACTTACTGACGGCAATTATTTATAAACGTCTACTAAACTCTAATTTATTTAGTTGCAGCAAATGGGAATGTAATTCTGAATTATGGTCTTCACAAATATATGTTATTAATAGAGTGTCCAGAGGAAATCCAAAATAATCAATATAAACTCGTTTTACGAACTCCGACACTTTAAGTCTACAATTTTTTAATATATATTCACCACAGATGTTACTGAAATAGTTAGGATAATTTTTTGCAGATATTTCTTGGTGTAGACACATTAGAAAATAACGAATTTTTAATAAAACAACTCAGTTTTATACAATCAAAACTTGCCTAGTAAACAAAAACTGCCAATAGGTGTATATTAAAAACAAAGCTGTTCCAAAAAAAATAAACAGCGAAGTCTAAATAGTTCACAACCGTAACAAAAGTTCATGCAACAAAAAAAAGAACAATTTTGTTCCCTTGTGTAATAATTTACAATAATCCGATCATCAAATCCAAATTGCTCACCCACTTTACCTCATTCGTTATGTTTTAAGTATACCTTCAATTAAAATATCAAATGTACACTACTAATAAGTAGGTCAGACTTGAAGCCTAACATTTTCCGTTCCATGCAAGCAACAGATCGCCCGGTGACCGGCAGAAGCCCACAGTCCTTTCACCGGTGTGCCAACGCGTTTCGCAAGACGAGCGCTCCGACTGTTCATTGTAGCCATGCTGATAACACATCAGATTAATTTATTCCGATAATTGTGCATTGAGTGCATTTATAGATTCGTGAGGTGATTACAAAATTATTATGATATTTTGATTCTTGAATGTTAACCCTAGTCACTATGGTGGCACAGCTGTAACGCGCATACGGTTTGACTACAGCGCTGTCCCAGCTTCGATTCTCAACTCGCCTAAACTGTTGAAACAATTTTCTTTCACGCAATTTGAATATCATCCCATTCTTTCTCAGTTTTGGGTATAGTACAAATTTGATACATTACGATGGCCTAGTTGTTACTACCTTGGTGGCACAGCTGTGACGCGCATACGGTTACACTAAAGCGCTGTCCCACGTTCGATTCTTAACTCGCATAAACAGTTAAACAATTTTCTATCACGCAATTTGAATATCAGCCCTCATTCATTTTCAGTTTTGGCGATAGTACAAATTCGATAAACTGATGGCCTAGTTGCCTCTGCCTACTCTTCACGGATACCGCAAACTCATTATTATAGACAGGAAAACATACCCACGTCCAATACAAAATTAACCGCCAAGCGACCGCGCAGTAGTTTATAAACAACACGATCGATCGGCACGTTAACCTAATGATATTTATAGACATTCGCGGAACACTCCTGTTCGGAAGTACTTACTTGTTTTATATAATAATAATAATAAATTTTATTTCACAAACATGTTTACAAAAGAGTCTTATGATCTATGTTAAGTTACCGATAAAACACTCAATATAGTGTAAGCATTATGGAAGCATAATTCTAATAAAAGATATGTTTATTATAGTATTTCTAATATATACATTAATCGTAGTTTAATATTGATGATTTATATGCTTCTATAATGTCTATTTAACATCACATCGATTTAAATATCGATATCACATTTTATTGTATTGGCAACACTGTGGCTGACGAGTTTACCTTTTTAAGTTGAATGCACTGTCGCACGCATTCGATGGCGAACAGTCGCCGAGGCAAGATCTAAGAGATTGAATTATAGTGTGTATTTGAGTGGTAATATAGTGTTTAATTACTGGGTTGAACCGTACAACTCAGAAGTGGGATGTACAAAGCTCACAAATTACAGTGTTAAGCTGTTAAAAGTGTACATTATTTACATTTTTCATAAAAATTAGAAGTGAAAGATCAAAATTAATAGAAATGGAGGAGTTGACTATGCCTAATCAAAGTAATACTACCAAAAATAGCGAAGCAAATTCAAACAAACAACGTAATAAGAGAAGTCGTTCTCGTGAATATTTAAGCAAAGGCTCCCGTGCACGTCGGGGCAGCAGTTCTCGGGGTCATCGGAGTGCGAAATCGCATGGTCGTCATAGAAGCCGTTCTCGCGAGCGACGGCGCAGCTGTTCAAGCGAGCGTCGGCGCAACCGTTACAGAGAGCGTCAGAGCAGACGTTCACATACGAGTCGTGGCCGAAGTAGAAGTCGACGCAGTCGCAGTCGTCTGAGCAAACGATGCGAAGAACGGAGGTACAGCCGAAATAATTGTTTAAGTGTCGAGGGTGATTTGAGATCGCCTTTGCCGCAACAACAGGTATTTCAATCTAGTATTAATAACGACACTGTTAAGCTATTGTCCGAGTTAATCACCTCGTTAGGATATAGTCGTCACGAAGGAAATAAATTTCCAATGCTTGGTAATGTTATACCAGAGTTTGACCCCATGATTAAGGGTCAGACTATTCATATGTGGCTTGGAAAAGTTGATGAATGTGCTCGACTGTATAAATGGGGTGATGACCAAATTATACATTATGCTCTGCCAAAATTATGTGGTGTGGCAAAGACCTGGTACCAGGCTTTACCCACCATGTCTTTTTCTGGCCCGAGTGGAAGAAAAACAAACTTATTATGTCTTTTCCTAGTAGTGATGACTATGCGGAATTATTAACGGAAATGTTGTCTAAACGCGTAAAATATAACGAGTCGTTAGAACTCTATTATTTTGAAAAATTAATTGACTTAATAGGTGTCAAATATCGGGTAAACGAGCTGTTGATTGTTTATTGTACGGCATTGAGGACAGATCACTTAGATTAGGGGCCAAAGCTGCAAAGTGTACGGAACCAGAGCAGGTGCTAGAGTATTTTCAATCAATTAAACAGCAGCATTTGGAAAAGACGAAGTTAATACATAACGATAAACGTACAATTGCATCCAGCGGTAATGGCATGTTAAAATTTTCAAATAACGGGGATTTAAGAGCAAAACGCAAAATAATTCTGTAGTGTGTTACAATTGTAACGAGCCGGGTCATTTTAGCTTCAAATGTACAAAAAAAATATTAAAATGTACCCTCTGCAACAAACTAGGACATACCTCAATAAATTGCTCAAAATTATCTTCCGATGGTAATGTTAAAATAGACAAACCAAACGAAAAGAGTATTTTAAGTATAGATACAGGATGCCTAAATAATTCGAAGTACATAATTCAGTTGAAAATCAATGGGAATTGTTTGACTGGGTATGTTGATTTGGGTAGTCAGTGTTGTCTGATACGTTGTAGCGATGCTCATCGTTTAGGGATTTCGTGGAGTATCAATGACCAGTTGCCTGTTATGCGCGGCATTGGTAATAGTATAGTAGTACCTTTGGGGTGACTTCCGTTATTCTTGAAATACAGAACATCACTGAACAGGTAGAATTTTATGTGGTAAACGACGATGTTATAAAATATTCAGTGTTCATTGGTGACAGTTTCACCGAAAACCTAATATAATTATTACAAAAACAAGTGAAAATCTTATTTTTGAACGAGGTACATCAAAAATAGATTGTGTGGTCAGTCAAGGTATTACATTGAATACGCCTATGAAAATATATGTAGTACAAGTGATGTGCCCGGATAATTATACAGGTTCAGTTTATGTTAACGGTACAATGCGAGGTAAACCAAATCATGAATTTTATTTATTACCCGGTGAATATAATATGTCGAATGGGCACGGATCTCTATTGGTACAAAATGTTTCGAATAATTCAATAAACTTAGAGAAGAATATACTTTTAACGCGAACTCTGCGGGTAGATCGTTTTCTAAATGTTAATGTGTTAAAATTAGATGATTCAACGTCAGCTGATAAACTTAACTATGACGAAACCTTGACTGTTCATGAAGTGGAGCAATTAAAATCTCTACTTAAGCAATATGAGAAATGTTTCTCAAGCAGTTTAAAAGATTTAGGTTATACGAATGTAACAGAGATGGTAATTGAATTGGAAAACAGTCAACCAGTAGTATATCGTCCATACAGACTAGCGTTTTCCGAACGCAGTTTGGTACGGTCAATGGTGCAAGAGATGATTGATGCAGGTATAGTTTGTGAGTCGAGATCATCTTATGCCAGTCCAATTTTGCTCGTGAAAAAAGACTGGCGAAAAAGATTATGTGTTGATTTTAGAGCTCTTAACAAAAAGACAAGAAAAGAACATTATCCTCTACCATTGATTGATGACCAACTAGATACGTTAGCGGGGCATTCATTGTTCATTACACTAGATTGTGCCTCGGGATATTATCAAATCCCTTTAGCCGAGTCCTCTCAGGACAAGACTGCATTTGTTACACCCGACGGGCAATACCAGTTCAAACGGATGCCATTTGGACTGGCTAATGCTCCGTCGGTTTTCCAAAAAGAGGCAATGAATAAAATTTTACCTAAATCCAAAGTAGATTTCGCCTTAATTTTTTATGGATGATATCTTAATCCCAGCAAAATCTTTTCAAGAGGGTCTTTCTAGATTGGAACACGTATTGAAACTTTTATTAGATGCAGGATTGACCTTAAAAATAAACAAATGCCATTTTTTCTACAAGGAAATAGATTTTTTGGGATTCCAAGTAACCAGTTGTGGTATTAGGCCGGGATCTCGTAAAACAATAGCCATATCTAATTTTCCTGAACCCCGTAATACGCACGATATTCGAAGGTTCATAGGTTTAGCTAGTTTCTTTAGGCGATTTGTAAGGGATTTCGCCCTGATCGCTCGACCTTTAACTGATTTATTGAGATAAAATTTTGATTGGAAATGGGAAACTGACCAAAAAGCTGCTTTCGAACTACTAAAACAAAAACTTGTAGAAAGACCGATTTTGGCACTTTATGATGCTATGTTAGAAACCGAAGTTCATACAGATGCCTGCAAATTAGGCGTTGCAGGTATACTAATGCAAAGACATTCAGATGGAATTCTTAGAGCAGTCGCTTACTATAGCCGAAAACTACAATTGAGGAACAAAAGCTTCACTCTTTTGAATTGGAAACTTTGGCAGTTATTGCTTCTCTTAAACGTTTTAGAGTATATCTTTTAGGCCTAAAATTCAAAATTGTCACAGATTGTAATGCACTGCGTACTACGTTAACTAAAAGAGATCTTGTACCACGGATTTCTCGATGGTGGATACAATTTCAGGAATATGACTGTGAAATCGAATTTAGAGCAGGTAATCGTATGGGGCATGTAGACGCGCTTAGTCGCGCTCCTGTAACTGAACCTATACCCGGTGATGAAGATTGTCCAATCTTGGATGTTTTAAATTTAGATTTAAAGAACTGGATTTCCACAGTACAAGGTGCTGACGATGAAATAAAAAGGATAAAAGATATCTTATTAGATCCGGAAACTAAGCGGATAACAGATGTTTATAAAAATTACCAGTTAAAGGGGGGTTATGTATATAGGCTAGTTGAAAATGGAATTAGGTGGGTAGTTCCACGCGCGGTTAGGTGGCAGGTTTTAAAGATGAACCACGATGATGTAGGAAATTTTGGCTTTGAAAAGACATTGAGTCGTTTAAAAGCTATATTGTGGTTTCCTAAAATGCGCCGTTTTACAAAAAAATACGTCGCCGCTTGTTTAGAGTGTGCCCATCATAAGGGCCCTAGTGGTCGCAGGGAGGGAATGTTGCATCCTATCCCTAAACTGGAAATACCATTCCACACATTACATGCTGACCATTTAGGCCCTTTTGTTCGTTCTAGGAAAGGAAATACATATATATTACTAATTATAGATTCATTTACGAAATTCATTAACATCCAGCCAGTCAGAGACACTAAAAGTACTACAGCTATTAAAATTTTTAAAGGACATTTTAGCTTCTTTGGCACTCCGTCAAGATTAATAACTGATCGCGGTACTTGCTTCACGAGTGCAAAATTCAAATCATTTATAAATGGGTTAGGTATTAAACATATACTTAATGCCGTAGCTACTCCTAGAGCCAATGGACAGGTTGAGCGTTTTAACAGAACGGTTTTAGACGCTTTAGGTACAAAATGTCACGGGAAAAATGATAATCAATGGGACGAATATGTCGGTGACATACAGTTAGGATTAAATACTACTGTAAATAAAACTACTGGAAAGAGTCCCTCCGAGTTACTTTTTGGGTGTAGATTAGTTAATTCTTCCGAAAATATTCTAAATGATGTCATAATTGAGGCTACAGATCGTCTAACGGGTGATGATTTGATTAAATTAAGGGAAGAAACCAAGAATCGTATAGAAAACCAACAGCTTGTTTTAAAAAGAAAGATTTGACAAACATAGAAAATCGGGTACAAAATATAATGTTGGTGACCTTGTTAGGGTACAAAGAACGATACATGATAAGGCGCATATGGGCCAGTCAAAGAAACTTGTACCGAAATTTTATGGTCCATACCGTATAGTTAAGATATTAGACAATGATAGATATTTAATAGAAGACACACCGTTAACTCGGAAAAGTAATAAGAAATATGAAAACGTGGTTGCATTGGATAAGATTCACCCTTGGTTAGTGTATAAAAATGTTTCACCTGAGGCCAGTGAGAGCGATAGTAGTATTGACGATTCTGAAGAAACAGAGCAAAATGTAACTAATGATATGGCAGATGACATGGATTTGGATAAATGACTTAAATTGTTATAATTATAAAACTTATATTATATACATAAATTATTGTACCGATAATGATATGAAGTTATTTAAGATATTTAAATGAAAGTATATATTGTGAATAAATTGATTTGAATAAACTGTAAAGAAATTGTTAATGTAGTAATGTGGAGTATAATTTTAAGTACAGTATATGAGCGATTAGTAATGGAGCATAGATTGTCGTAGATCATAGCAGACAGTGTTGGATAGAGAGACGATTTTGACTGATCCTTCATAGGCTATGAGCGACTAGTGCTCAATTATAGATAATCGTAGATCATATCAGATTATGATAAATTTGTAACAGATTCTGATTCGATATTGAGCTATGAGCGGTCAAATCAATTGATCGCAGATCATGGCAAATTATAATATTAATTATGAATGCAGACTATGAGCGATTAGTACTGTAGCATAGATGGTCGTAGATCATGGCAGACCATGACTGGTACTATTAGAATAGGTACACCTTCATGGGCTATGAGCGATCAGTGTTGCAGTATAGATAGTCGTAGATCATAGTAGACTGTATTAATGTGAAATGATTTGAATAGAAATTGAGTTATGTATGAATAGTAAAAAAGCACACTATATTGATTTTAGATAATAACTTTATATTGTATTCATTTATTAGATTAAGCGGAGTCACTACAAATAGAGGCATAGCTTCATTTTTTTTCTTTTCTATTCTGTTTTATATGTGAGAGGACTCACGACATTAAGGACGGCCGAGCTGTAAGCATTATGGAAGCATAATTCTAATAAAAGATATGTTTATTATAGTATTTCTAATATATACATTAATTGTAGTTTAATATTGATGATTTATATGCTTCTATAATGTCTATTTAACATCACATCGATTTAAATATCGATATCACATTTTATTGTATTGGCAACACTGTGGCTGACGAGTTTACCTTTTAAGTTGAATGCACTGTCGCACGCATTCGATGGCGAACAGTCGCCGAGGCAAGATCTAAGAGATTGAATTATAGTGTGTATTTGAGTGGTAATATAGTGTTTAATTACTGGGTTGAACCGTACAATAGATTGATACACTACTTCCTAAAATAAGGTAGTAACCCAGGGCCGTAACTAGACTTGAATTTAAGGTAGGGCAGCTGTGGTTACTAGCTAGGGCGGCAGTAAAATGTTACTAGATTTGTTCTGGTCAATCGATTTTTGGCTTTCTTGACTTGTGAACGTGAAGCAGTCAAGTTAAAACTTACGTAATTGTTAGGGTAATATACAGATTGTAACAAAATTCCCTTAAATCGCGAAAGGGGGTTATTCTACCCATTGATACAAACAACTCTTATTATGGGACCAACTTCCAAATCGTGAAATAAAAAACCCGCTGCTCCATATATATTTTGATTGAGTAGTTATGTATAATTGAATTGATTAAGGGCATTAGTATTTTAAGATAGGGCATTGCCCCATAATGCCCTCCCTTAGCTACGGCCCTGTAGTAACCCTGTAGCATAGGATAAGTATTGCTCATCCCTCGGGACGTATTAGCACTTAGCTATCGCAAAATAAAGGCTACTACAAACAATATGAGTATAATATGTAGAATTTAAATAATTAGCAAGTATACTTATTTTACTAGTTTTATATGGTTACTATTATCATATTATATTATGTAGTTGTCATTGGCGATACAATCCGATTCCTACTGGCTACCATTTTAGGTTTATTTACGCCTTAGTTTGTTTTCCGTTAAAATGGCAGCGATACGGTAACTAAGGCAATTGCTTTTTTGCATCGGGTTATCTTTTGAAAAATTCCATCCTTCGCCACTGGTACTTATGTCTATGTACTAAATATTTAGGTTAGATTCTTGTAAAATTGCGTGGGATTTAAAAAATCCAACTAACTTATCCCACTAATATTATAAATGCTTGTATCTTTTGCCGGTCGGCACTTTCTATGGACTTCACTTCACTGAACATCAGGTGCAATGAAGCCACTTTACAGAGCCTAGATAAAAAAAAATACAACAGTTTGTAGAAATATTAATATGTTTGTAACAACTGAATGGGTTTGTACGAAATTTGAATTTACTATAAAACCTCACTATTAGCATAAATATGGCCACAATTTTATACACAACCTTGAATCGAGAAAGTTCCATATCTAAAACTTCACATTATTTACATAAACAACATTGCGTTTTATTTGCTAATGCGGCCGTGACCGTTGACACCAGTGTGGAAATATTGAATGTAATAAATAAAATAAACCAAAATAAAACTAAGCCGTCATATTCATAGAACAATAATAGAAGATTAACGTTTACTCTGTCGTCGTAAAATGCACGCACGCACGCATGCATGCACGCACGCACGCCTTTTTTTCCTAAAATACAAAAATTGGTGCACATACTTTCCGCCGTATTTATTCCGTCCCATAATGAAGGACGAGCCTATCGCCATATCGGCCATTAATTCCAGACTACCAGCTTATACAGAATACTGTAATACAAATACGCCACCGAGACTGAGAAGTCGCAGTATTCATTAAGCATATGGAACACAAGCATACAGTACAATTTGCTTGTGTGCAACACTGTACATAAGGTGTTAAAACCCGCCATAGTGGTCCACGTAAGTGCGTCGCGTTCCGGGATCAGCCGTTGTATATCCGGTTCCAACAGGTCGGCATAAATGTGTCGATTACTGAGGGGTAATCATCTCTCGTCAGTCGACATTCTATTGGACCCCACTCCACTCACCATCGGGTGTAGTAGGGTCACTTCCGTGCTCGTAAAATGAAAAAAAAAAACAGCTACAAAGAAATGTCTGAATTGCAAAATCCAGGTCAGCGTATACCGTTTAGTTAGAATTTTAACTGCCGCTATTGTTCTTAACGGCCTTTCGGTTTATTTCGACTTCTTTTACTTAGCACATTAGCGTTCACTTAATCCACTTAATCTCATTAGGTTAGTGTTGGTACGTTCTTTAAATGTTGAAGATAATTACGTAAGATGTTTTGGATCATTATTGGCGGTAATTATGGTCTTTATGTTTCTTTATTTGAGAATGTTAAGGAACAGACAATTGTAGTAATATATCAAGTAGCGTTAGGTAATGCTTTGTAAGGAAGTTTTCATTGGTTATTAAGTATTCTAAAAGTATGGCAGGGTAGTTACACAAAAGTATCAGAATTATTACAAACAATATAGGTAAGCGTACATACTCGTGTGCTCAATCAACCACGAAAATAGCTGCACTAAATTAATATTAACTTCAAACGAAATATTAATTTTATTTTAAGGTAAAGAAAGCCTTCTGAAGTTTGTTTTGGTGAAGAAAAAACGATTGTTGATGCAAATACAAAAGTTTAAAGGCAATTTGATTTGTTCATTATAAGTGTTAACATCTAATTCAAGGTGATAGGGGAGATGCGAAAAGCTAGTGAAAGGCTGGTAGGTTAGCTAAATTAGGACTTTTATCGTCCTCACCGGTGAGGATGGCGACGCGTTCCTCCCTTTATCTTTATGAAGATTATATACATCTTTTATATTTCTTCTTTCCTGCCTTCGAACTGGCTTCTTTGTTTACTTTATATTCTTTTATTTATTTTATATCCAATATAAAATGTCTTTAGTTATATAAGCGACTTTATTTAGTATTCTGATGTACCTTGACTTATAAGTGCAACTATGTTCGCCTACCTGATGAATAAAGCATTTCATTTTTTGATAATGCTTTGCTAATACAAAATTTTGTAGTTTTTGCCTAAGCACTTGGCCATGTACTATCAGGCGAGTGACTTGCTCGTTGTACAGCTGTTAAACAATACTAATTTGTTTCCCAGACCCTCGCGTGAAAGACTGGGCGTTGATGTCTACACCATGGACCGTAGCCTCGATCATTGCCGGCTATTTGACGATAATCAAAATCATCGTACCCTGGTATATGCGGGGCAGGGAACCCTTCGAGCTGAAGACGGTCATCAAATGGTACAATATCATACAGATCGTGGCGAACAGCGTGGTCACTTGGGGGGTAAGTATCCTGGAGCCGTTGCGACGTCACCTTTATACAATCGTTACTGCTTATAGCAGTGGTTCTCAAACTTTTTAAATGACGGAACCCTTTTGGGAAGCAAAATACTTGATGGAACCCTACAATAAAACAATTGTTTTTATAAGTGTATTTTTTTATTAATCAGCATAATAAAAGTACAATGTAACAGTTACTAATTATTATTGAGAGAGGTGTTTTGATTTTTTTTTCTAAACTCTTGCGGAACCCCGACAGAGGTATCACGGAACCCTAGGGTTCCGCGGAACACACTTAGAGTATAGCTGGCTTATAGAAACAAAAAATGTATAGAAATGACATATCCACGCGATAGACTTACCGATCAGATGTATTTTTTTTTTTTGTTTTATTAACGTTAACAATTGTCGAAAGGCGTCTAGGCTACGGCTCCTGATTATATATATTTTCATATTATGATAATGGAGTGGGGTCCAGTAGAATGTCGACTGTCGAGAGATGATTAAATCTCGACAGTCGACACAATTATGCCTGTCGGAACCGGATATACACTGGCTGATCCCGGAACGCGACACACTTACGTGGGCCATTACTGTAAGTTTTAACACCTTGTGAACAGTGGTTGCTATCTGGGCGGATATAAAATATATCCTACCACCACCAAATTTAAGATATTGCGGAATGCGGATGTTTATGGCGTATAGAAATCACCTACCGCCTACTTTTTATCAAGTGATATATTCGTCCACTTTCGTTCTGATATAACAATTTCTTTCTTCATGCGACCTCTGAACCCTAATCGTCAAATGTAACAAGACAAATTATCAACTATTCTCTCAAATCAAATTGAAATCAAGTGTATATATCTTGATGTTTATTACAATATTAACTGACGGATATAATGTATATTGCAAAATAGACCCTAAATCTATATCACAACTTGCAATTTAGACCAACAAAAGTCTGACAAAGAGAATTACGTTCCTCACATCAATTTACTGCATAACATACGAAACACGATTACGTCATAGATCCAGATACGAAATAATCACTGCACCAGATGCAATTCTGATGTAAGATTGATTGAGATTATTATGCCACACGTCGAATGTAACGTTACGTTTTGTACATTACCGACTTTTATTTGTACAAACATATTGTCTGTGGGAAAAGGTATGCATAGAAAAGTGGAACAAAATAAATAAAGAATGAGGTCCAAAACACGTCCAAATCATTTATAACCCTAAAATTAATTATAAATAAATAAATAAATAAACCCTACATATGCAAAAGTTAAAACGATATTAATTTAATCATAATTGTCTAAGGTTTTTTTATTGGCTTGAATAACGAGACGAGCTTGCCGTTCGCCTAGTGGTAAGCTCTACGACAGACCATAAACATTAGAAACACCATCCAACACCTTGAATTACATAGTATTGTTTGGTATTCCACTGCGCTTGCCGTCCTGAGACATGAGATGATAAGTCTAATTATGTTCAGTAGTTACACTGGTTACAATGTCTCATCGGAACACAACAGTGACTACACACTGCTGCTCCGCGGCAGAAGACATTGTGGTGTTACCTACCCAGGCTGACTCTCGTGTATGAAACTTACCATCAGTCTGTTAGACCACCAACTGTCCCCCAATTTTAACTTTTGTATCTGTTTCACTTTATGATGCACAATAAAGTGTTAAAAAACTTATACATTAAAATTCTCCGTTAAATTCAGCATGAGTTTAATTATGCATGAAACGAGGCCGGATGGAAACGGTGGCGGTCACAAGAATTGAAAATTAATTCTTTGCAAATTCGTTTATAGCCTCGATCGATCAAATCTACACGACCGAGTGAGTTTAAAAGTATTGACAGTTAATAGTGGGCTTAAAATATTTTACAATATTTCTATATTGTTATTACTTACAAAAAAGCAAGAGATAGGAGGTTGTGGAAGTTGATGTGGGAGACCTACGCCGTGGATGCGACTACTAGGTATATGAAGGTGTACCAAAAAAAATAAAGGTGTGCTGTGTTACATTGTTAATATTTCCATGTTTTTAGTTGCTTTTTATCCTATACAGCGTGGTTTTATTCCGGGAAAGGTCTTTAATGCGAGCCGAGTTAAAAACAACATGATGATATGCCATGTCACTTAGCGGTATCTGATCAGCTCAGATACTTCCATGACAAGCCGGCACAATTCGAGCGACTATTGAAAGACGCGAGTTTGGATCGCCATTACATTTGGACTGAACTATACATCACATAGGTTTCCCCTAAAGATTTCTAGACGTACCTCTCAAAAGCTGCCTACATCCAATGTTTCGTGGAGCTTTATGGGAAGCCTATGTTCACCAGTAGACTTCATGTAGCCGATGATTATACATCACATTAATAAAGTCAACTGTATTACCAGGAAAAAACCCCACCTAGTTTGCATTTAATTTGAAAACTCAAAAAACCTCGAACAATAAGCCGCCGACGTAACGGAGTGATTAATGTACATCGATTGCACGAAACAAAGCTTTTAAAATCGAGCGAGTATTGTTGGGCGACAAGGGAATCGTCAGTCGGCCGAAGGTAATCGATTACACGAACATTTGTATGAAAAGTGTAGCTTTAATCTTTGTGTTATCATATATTTGTATGTTCTTTCCGCAATAAATCTAACTATGCTCTATTATAGGTAACCAGTAGTCTCTTTGTTAATTGGGTCTTGAAATATCTGGTCCTATTAACCTAAGAAAGTTAGCCGTTTTGCGTCTACTTCAACAAACGTCCAAACATTTGCATTGCTGATATTAATCGGATGGTTTGGCTGGGACTTTTTCCCCAAGATCCGGTGTTAAAACTATGCCAAAATGTCTGCAATATACTTCAAAAGTCGACCTCAATTTACAGTGGGATAAGATTAAAAGAAGACGATAAGCTGGTTGCAGGAACAGACTGGATGCAACCGCTTCTCACCAGCCAGGAAATCTTTAGGAAAGGCCTAAGTTCAGCAGTGGACTTCATGGATCTCATGATGAGAGGCAGGTCTTACTGAAATACTCTGGGTGAGACCTATATTGCAAAGTATATTCTGTGACTGATAATAATGAAGTATAGGCGAAAGAACATCAACATTGAAACAAATATAACTCCAACTTTTAACAGCTACCTTCCAACTTAGGAGATGAACATCGATAACAGCTATAGATGAGCAATTTAAAGCGAGCAAATAAGCCTGCATCCGGAACCGCGCTGTAGATTCCAATCGCGATGTTACCGATAGATCCTGGTGTATTGGAGCGATAATGCGCTCCGTTGCATCACATTCCTGAACGTTGCATTTGAAGAATTTCGTTCATTTCGTCGACGCCATTTGGTATAAAGGCCTTTGTACGTAGCAACTAGCAATCGTCGAAGATAGCTTCTTTTACATACATCACTCGATTGGAGTGTTCAGATTTCAGTGTCACGGTAATATTTGTCACAGGATTCGATGCTATATGGACATCCATATAAAGGATAGAGTGAAGAGAGATTATCTCTCGCCCGTCGACATAATTATTCCTGTCTGAAACAAGCTGATCCCGGAACGCGATGCATGTGGGCCACTATGGCGGGTCATAATTTCGAACGCATCAACTAATTATACATCAATTACGATTTAATATCTGATTTAGTCTAACGTTGCATTATGCAAATCATTTTGACTAAGCTTATCTTACTGCACAAGAAAAATCTGCCGATTCACTTTGCGAAACAATTATAACAACGTTCGGTTGTGCAACGGTTTCAAGGATATTTATAGCTAAAGTGCCAATATTTACCAAATTTGGCTTTCGAATATTGTTTTAATTAATATTAAAGATAATATTTATTATTTCCTGCACGTTTTGCGTAATTCCCCAATGTATTCCTTGCATTTTTTAATTTATTGCCTTATGCAGTATGCTTGTTATTTCTTCATAATGGGCGTGGGAACGAGATTCGGCCTTTAAATCCTTTAAGAGAGTCACGTTAAATGACGCATTGTTTATTCATGCTTTAGAAAGAAAGTTCAGGGCGGGGATGAACATGTCCTAAAGTGTCAAGATTCATCTCAAGGAACAGAAGTAAGGGAGTGAAAGGTAAGGAAGCTTGAATTGGATTGGCATTGAAGCCAGTGAACTACTGGACATAATAAGACTTAACACATCATGTCTCAGGATGGCGAGCGCAATGGAATACCGAACAATACTTTGTAATTGAAGGTGTTGGATGGTGTTTCTACTGTTTATACGCGGTCGTATCGGTTACCATCAGAGGAATGGCAAGTTTGTCTCGTCATTTATAGCAATAAAAAAAAAACTTTTACACAATTAAACTGTAATGTGTGTTAGAATATAAAAACTAACAAAATGATTATTTAAATCACAGTTGAGTTGCTTTGTCCGTAATCAATCAAAATTAGTTTTCATTCCTTGACTCGTTTCCCCCTTGAAGACCATGAGCCAGGTAAAATCAATTTGAATTGAGAATGTATTAGCTGCTTTGCCTATCACTTGATATTTTGCTTATACAAAACTACTTACAAAATGGGGAGTATTAAATCCAAGTGATAGTTTGAACTATGGCCCAACAGTAAACGCGGATTAGTCAACGTGGATTTCATAACTGGCGATCTAGTGCCAGATGTTAGGCCATCTGTCTTCTACCAGATTCGGCCAACGATAACACACATTACGGCTATCAGATTAGCGTAAATTAACACGCTTTGGAACGAATCGGTGTGTACATCTTATTGTTGCAGGCGCTTTTTTATTACGAGACGAGCAAACTGTCTATTTATCTGTGCATATATGGCAGAGAATTTTTGCGTTGAATTATCTGCGCTGATTTCAATCCATCAACATAACAATTTGCATTACATTGTTGTGTTTATGGATTTTGAATATTGTTTCAATGAAGACAATGTCCATAATAGTTTGACAGTAGGTTATGATTGACAGGAACACTACCCGAACTATTAACTATAAAGTACTGCGGCACTGAGTCCGTAGCTAAGATACCTGTCCATAATCGTTAACGCTAATAGAAACAGAAAAAAAGCAAGGGAATGAGATATGCCATCGATAAGTCTAGCGTTAGGATATGTCATACATAACGTTAGCGTTAACGATTGTAGAAAGAATCTTTGCTATGGGTATTGTACTGCGCTCGTCATCCTGACATATTAAGATGTTAAACTATACAAAACAGACTATATATAAATCAAGTAATCAATCAATAATATATTCTTGGATAGATAGATGAAATTTTATCCAACACCGTTCAGCGGTGTCTGCGTTTACTTCAAACATTTCTGTAACAGCAAGTGAGACTAAGCGAAAAAATCCGCACACATCCCAGTACGGTGCACACAAACGCATGAATCCGTATGTTGCACAAAGCGGCACCCGCTTTCATTCAGACCGTACCGACCTATCCGGATGGCGACATTACTCATCGTTTTACCGTGAGTCGGTTGAATCTTTGACTAGAGGCTGGATTTCCTTTTGTGTGGGCACGCTAAATTGACTACTGGGGCTACCGGCTTTTCTTACCACAATTTTTGATAAACGATTCCAATCGATTTTTTCGATCAATCTCAAAATGGACCAATAAGAACCGAGGTTTTTTTGACATGCTTACATATAAGTTACTTTTATTGGTTCATTCTCGGAATCAGATTAGAGATTGAGATTAGGATCGTTCATTGAAAACAGCTGTTAAATGCGACGCGGTGCGTTGCCTGCTTATTAAGTTCTGTCTAAATGCCGCGTGGAGTAGAGAATAAAGCCACCGATTCCGCACTTCACACGTTATTATTCTCAGTTCATAACACCCAATCACCGTGGTCATGGTAAATCCGACATATAGTTTCGTTCTGATGAGTCGTATTATGTATTTTTTTTTATTGCTGTGATTGATGAGGCGAGCTTGCCGATCGTCTGATGGTAAGCGATACGACCGCCCATAAACAGTAGAAATACCATCCAACACCTTGAATTACAAAGTATTGTTTAGTATTCCACTGCGCTCGCCATCCTGAGACGTGAGATGTTAAGTCTCATTATGTCCAGTAGTTATATTGGCTATAATGTCCTTCAGACGGGAACACAACAGTGACTACACACTGCTGCTTGGTGGCAGAAATAGACATGGCGGTGGTACCTACCCAGGCGCACGCTCACATATGATAGACCTACTAACAGTATTTTGCGGGCTTTAGATACAGCATTTAACCATTCAGGCAAACATTCAAGTTATCTGTGGATTGTAGTTACAGTATACAAATATAGTAGGTTTCTTACAAGAAAATAACTCGGAGACCGAAACTCAATTACTATCTCACTTAAATATTCTGTTCCGTCGTAGAATTTGACCGAACTTTTTATTTGAAGACTATTCCATTAGGTTTATTTACAATGTGTTTTACTTGTTAGTTTTTCCTTTACTTTATAATACGGTTCTTTAAAAGTGAGACAATTGTTGGAGATCCTGAAGTTGACTTGTATTATGATCTCACATAAGCAGCCGACTAGTAAAAACTAAGTCTAGTAATAATTTTTTTTTTATTAATTACTAGTTGACCCGACAGACGTCCCGTCTTAACTATGAATTTGCAGCACGTATTCTGTCAATCGCTGAAATTAACTTTTCTTAAATTTTGTAACGTTCCGCTCAACTTCCCTATTTTTTTCTTTCATAAGATCCTTCTCCTGACAATAACAAACACAACAAAAAATAATTGTGAAATCGGTCCACCCGTTCACGAGTGACCAAGGGAAATACGGATTCATTTTATGATACAGATAATGGTATTGTGAATTCACAGTGTCGAAGGCGGGGCGAGATTCCGTTTTTTATAAATAGCGTAGATTTGTATTATTACTATAAAAACAAAAAGGGAAGACATTTTGCATTACATAAACATGATAATAAGATCACGGACAAAAAGAACAATTTTGTTCCTGCGTGACGAGATGCGACCGCCGTTGAATTTCGATCAGCTTGATTCATCCTTCCGCCAAGTACTTCCTTTTGTGACATTTAGTATATGACATAACCGCAGCAGCATAGTGGACAATTAAAAAAAACAAACGAAAGGCTAAGGGTTTAAATTTTGCGCGAGGTTGTTGTTTTATTGTGTTACCGTCAGTATACTTTATAAGTTAAAGTATCAGCCAATGTAATAGACATAAAGATATCTACAGTACAAATGACGTAGTTCAAGAAAAAGGAACAGTCATTTTGACTGTTAGTTTCCATGGAGAATTGCGTATTTCCCGGATTTTGACCATGCCATGTCAAAAACTGGCAAACACGCAATTCTTCGTCGTGCGTTAATCTACAAAGACTGGCCTGTTTGGAATCGGTCATAACCACTATGGCGTGTTTAACACCTTGTGTACGGAAGTTGCTATCGCTAGCGGATATTAGTAAATTCTAATGTTAACATATAGCATAGAAAGTTACCACACGAAAGAATGTCAAAAACAGGAACAATTTGTAACGTGGGCACACGGCAGAAAGGAAACCTCGGACCAGTGCCGCATTCTTTACGAACCTTTCACTTAGACGTCGCGGAATTTCATTACTCATCTTTGTTATAATTCATAATAGGCTAAATGATGTAGAAATTACCCAAAATGCTTGTAGATGTAACTTAGAGGTGGATTGTTAGAGGAGTAATAAATCCTCTTTCATCTCACATCACATTTATATGTCTATAAAAAATAAATACAAATAGTTTTTTTCTAACATAATATGACGACATGTCGTTTCTATTGTATGGATATTAGGGCGAAATTTGTTTGGACTAATAACGCCACTACCACTTCGGGAATAAAGGCTTTACGTTTGAAAATAATTAAAAAATACAACCACAAAGCCGCCATCAATCAAATAAATCTTCTAAATTCAGATAATCTGCCCCCATAACATGTACGAGAAAATCGCGCGAGCAACATCTTCATTGTTATCTACTAGATATAATCGAACAAATAACTACACAAATATTTGCACACTCCAATTGTTTCACCCAATTGTTCAACCGGCCTTGGACGAAAGTACATAGCTCACGAGTGACGAAAGTGGGAATCTGATGTATATTTCGTGATGGAATCAAATTTGAAACAATGTAAACATATGGTTGTGGCTCAGAGTCTGGAGGAATCCAATTTCACTCAATGTCGGCTTACGGTCAAATTTGGAGGCGTAAAGTGCAACGATTGGTCGTAATAGGATATTTTACTAACCGATTTTGGCAATTATTCTATACGTATTAAAAAAAGGAGGCCTATCTGTAAAAGCAGAAATAGCATTAGTTAAGAAATGGAACATTTGAAATATTCCAAAATGTAGGTAGATATAGTAACTTTGCATTTTGACCAACACCTCAGACTAACCCACGAAAGGCGCAAAGTGTTCGAAACGTCGGGAGAAAATTATATTATATAAAAAATCGTGATAAAATATGCACTTTTTGGAGTAAGGGTAGTACTTATTAATAAATAAACTCACCTTTGAGTAAAATCTGAGGTAAACATTTACAGTCTCACTTATAAAAAAATCGCAAAGGTACGCTTAGTTAAAACATAAATTTACTCGATCAGCTGTGAGCCAAAACCTGTCATCTTGCCTCTTAATAAGGTTTAAACCGTGATGTTTTTGACAGCTATATTTAAGCAATTCTTAACCACCTCTTAACGCTAAATCAAGTTTATAAGTAAGACTATAAGCTGTCATCTAAGACTCTCAGCTCAGCTGGGCGGTATTTAATAAACAAAACTCAGCTGTCAAAATCCGTCACATATTGCGACTTAAGATTTCATTTGAGCTGGTGGTAATATGGGTTTATTAAATCGCTGGCTTACTATTAAAAGGTTCTTTGTTATATTTGACGTGTAAATTGAATTATATATATCGCAAGTCTTTTACAGTGAAAGTAAATGAAAACATGAATTATCATCTTTTCTAATTATTACCAACATGAAAATTTTCAATATCATTTTTGCAACATAAGTAAATATTTACATAGGTCCTTGGGATAATGAGGCGGCGACATAGCGACTATCTTAGTATGCTGACCCTAATTTGACATCGTCTCAGCTGGTATCACACTTTAAATTGAAACTGAGTTGCATCTATCAATGCGACCCTAAATCTTTCGCTTTCATCGTAATGCCTGATGACGTCACTAGATATAATTGCGTCTCTTTTTCGTTTTTTTACATTTAGCCCTTTCATCGGAATTCAAAGACTTACATCTTGTTGAGTTTTTACCAAATTTTGATTGTGTTTTATTTTTTATTCTAAATAAAGTAAACTGACGCCCCACTTTCTCCCATTAGCTCCCAACCACTAATATAAAAACATATTTTTCAAAATTTTACACTACCCAAAACTGACTACAATGCCCTTCAAACTAAAACTACAGTCCCTGCACTCTGCCTCTAAGCAGGTATAAAGTGAGAGTTCCCACTGTGACGACCTCGTGCAAATCAAATATTCACGAATCACTAAATCCTTTTCCAGATAATGACATCCGGCTGGACCACTACATACACCTTCGGCTGCCAATTGCCAGACTACTCAATGAACCCTGAAGCCCTGAGGATGTTACGGTTCCTTTGGTGGACGGTGATAATCAAAATGCTGGAAATGTTCGAGACGGTGTTCTTCCTGCTGAGGAAGAAGAAGCACCAGGCGTCGTTTCTGCACGTGCATCATCACATCAGCTCGCTGATCTTGATTTGGGCGGGCGTTAAGTATGTTGGGGGTGAGTAAAGATCCATTAAATGATAATTTATTTGGAACTGTGAAATGTTATACATTATTTAGATTCCGTCAATATTAACTCTACCATTAGTTTAGATAGCAGTTCTCACCAGGAAAGAATGGGCAGAAAACTCTGGTGTTGCTCATTAGATGATGATGATGTTATTTTGAGTGACTCATATCAATTGAAAATAAATACTAACATAGACATCGGCTATTGTTACGCATATCATGACATAATCGCCATTTTTACAAACGATAAAGCTATTCAACCATCGTTTACTCAAATAGAACTAGGGTTGTCAACCTACTAGAATAATCGTATTGACAGCAAATCAAATTTGTGTTTTTAAAATAAAATTGCATTGCCGCGTTATCTTAATTTTAAATAATGGCTTATTCTGATCAATTCAAGTACAAGGCATTTTGCCTTTGCCGTACTAGATGCTCTGTTATCATCAGCTCTTCATATTTTCGCCTTTTAACTCCTAAGAAAAATTACGACAGCCCTACGGCACAAAAGCTTTATCTTTACGACTTTTACGGCGCTAAAACATAATTCCCAGATTTCCAACTAATGGTCTGACAACGCCAGGAGTGCCAACCCTACGGTTCATGTTGAAACATATTTTGTAAATTACGATGATTTAGTGGTTATTCGCGAATTGCGTGCCCCTTCCTCGTTTGGTTACGTTTACAATTTCGTCAGCCTATTTACAACAGAAAAAAAAATAAAGCACGAAGGTAATTCTCGAAATTGGGTTTGTGTGTTGGTTCATTGTTGTCGTCAAAGTTGGCTGTTTTATAAATGGATTTAAAATGCGTGAAATATCGTTAAAAATATATAGGTTGTTACTTTTATACGAAATTAGATTTAAGACAACCTGTGGCGCTTAGTGATAGGGTTGCTTCTTACCATGAGATGATATAAAAAAAATTGCCAAAAATATGGTGGCACAGTTGGTACAGCTTGTTTCTAAAAAAAATGAAGTATACATATTTCACGAAATATATTAATATGAAGATATAAAGTAGCCACTTTAACTGTCATTAATTTTATACCTTCCGAAACCATCTTTGACCTATAATCAAACGTGATTACACATTTTCTGACAAGTTACCATTCACGCATCTTGTACAAAATATATCATTAGATGTATGATTGATTCTTATTACGTGTGTATGATAAGTCAATTTGTTATAATAAGCGTAATTTATGTCTTATGTTGTATTGCAAATGTTTGGATGTATCTTGGCTAATTTTACGGTTATTACTTTCAAAGATATAACGCTCTGTGCTAGTACTACCATGCAATTGTGACGGCAAATTTAATTAAAATAAAAGACGGGGTAAACATCGGGCTTCTAACGGTGGACAACCTGCTTGTAAGCTACTTTTCTGTCAAAATACGCTTCAAAAAAATTTTAGACAACTAAATTCGCTTGCAAGCCGCAATGTTCTTCTGTGGAATTTTGGGAAAGAAGGGGCTTTAAGAACTAAATGTCATCTTAAAAGACAAACCAAACTACCATCAAAGGAAATAAAAGAACACGCAATCCAGTCATTCGAAACGTCCGATATAAAGGAGATTGCGGATGAGCCACTGCAATGTGAAAGGTGGCAGACGAGGTCGATACGAGTCGTGACGAGCGTGAACTGCAAGCCATATGTATTAATGCAATCATTGGACAATCATCATTAGGCGCTAACAAGGTTATTGTGTCCCTTTTACTTGAACGGAGGGAAAGGATTTGCCGCTGTTTAATTAATTTTCTGTTGCCAAAAGGTTTTTTAGTTATTTTCGACATATTTTCAGACAGATTACTTTAATAAATTGGTTGTAATGATTATAGTAGATGGAAAAAGACCTCACGGTTTGACATCTAGCCATTGGTCAGATCATGTTAGTGCCTTCACTGGATTATCTATTGCGACTGCCTTAAGAGAAGCCTAAACTGAACGAAATGGAAAGGTAGCACATAAAGTCATAAATCCGTTTCAAGGACACGACCTTCACCAATAAAGTACGCGATCAAGAAGAATTAATTTGCAAAAGTTATCTTACTAGTGGCGATATCTTAGGACTAAAATACACTCGATCTATGGTGAGTGCAATTATTGCACCAGTTGGGACGATTATCCGATTATCTGGTACTGGTTCAATATAGCACAGGATCGTGATTCATGGAAGGATCTTGGGGAGGCCTTTGCCCAACATTGGGACATTGTGGGCTGATACAATACAATATCAGCTCCAGGTATACCTACCGATCAAATAAAGGTTATTGATAGATAGCATGAACCAAGAACTACGTAATATTTTGGACTTTTGGAACAAAATATTTTTAATTTCTTCTTAGATATCGTGCAAACGAAGTCAACACTGAGGAAACCAAAGTAACTAACCACTGTAAATTTAAATAATAACTTCAATGACGCATACGGGATGTACTCCAAATAAACCCAGTAAACACACATCATGCCACATTTGCCAATACATCACACGATACAAACTTCTCGACGCGGGGAATCCAATTACTAAGCCTTGAACATCGCGGCATTAAAGCTTAGGACATGTTGCCAGAATGAATCGCATTGTTTTATTGCTCCATATTTGCGGAATACGTCTGGAGCGAGTCTAGCCGCTGGCCGTATTGTTTTTGGCCGCTTCTCCGATTGTCAAGGTCTTTATGCTCGTAAATTCATATGAACTCATTTCTACATTGCCTTTTTATAAAACGAGGACATGTAAAAAAGAACATTGGTATATTGTATTCTCGTTTTTTGGAAAGACTCTCAATTGAAAAGACATAGAGCCTAACTAACATCATACTCTAAAACTTAACCTCTTAAATCTTATTGAAACTATCCCGAAGCTAAGCATCGAACATTACCCGAAGTCCGGAACTATCGGCTGGCAACATTTCAAACTGTAGACAAAAGCCGAGCGCCAGCGTTACACAATGCACTAACCGACATCGATTTCAGATAAAACGTTTTAACGGCGCCGATAAATCTATTTTAATAGCGGTCTGTTGCTGGCAACACTTGGACGTTTGATTGTTTGAGAATGTTTTGTGTGTTTGTTTTGAACACGGTTGTGTCTAGAGTGTATTTTGTAAATAAACAAATAGTATCACCTGGTGGTGAGTGAGCAACATTGCTCATTAATATCTACATTACTAAGGGCATTCTAGAAACGTTGTCTAGTTTTGAAGGGAAGGAATGAATGAATATTAGAGTGGTAGTTTTTAACACCTTCGAGAATATTTACATCATTCATATTCCTAACATTTTGTTAGACAAGAGTCGTGAATGATTTATAGATAGTATTAATAATTGGACAATAAACATTAAGGTTGCAGACGGCACTTATCTCACGGGTATCATCACGACAGGTAAAAATATTGATGACGGGTAAATACCCGTGTGCACAGAAATTGTGCACACGGAAGACCTATAACCTAGTACTCTTATTGTACCTGATAATCATCTTGGCATAGATATGTCATAGGAGAGATCTCCTACTGTGATATAGATGTGAAAATTTGTGAAGAACTTTATTAGATAATTAATTATAGACTGTTTCATATTGGACAGAATTTGCTACAGAGAGCAAAATCTGACCTAACACATATCCTTGTCATCCTGAAAAACGCACACTGGTTATTTATTTCTATAAAACTTTCTTCACCAGACACGCTAAACCAATCTATATCAACCAATAGCATCAACAGCGTGACATAACCACGGCCCGCGTCAATGTAAACACGTCCATTGTGCGGTCTAATAGCGCTCTACGCCTTGTGCAAACTCGTGCTGGATCAATCATGAATTGTGGTCGATTGTGTAGCGTGTTTATTAATTAGCCGAGGCCAAGTACATACATCAAGTTATTTGGGGGTATGCAGTGTAACACGCCAATATTTGGCGAGCTGTATTCGGGATCAATTATCAACGTAACAGAGGGTGCCAATACTAGTTATTTCTGCTATTGGTATTTTAATTATAATAATAATAATATCAGCCCTGTATTATATACTTGCCCACTGCTGAGCACGGGCCTCCTCTACTACTGAGAGGGATTAGGCCTTAGTCCACCACGCTGGCCTAGATTTCACACACCTTCGACATACCTATAGAGAACTTCTCAGATGTGCAGGTTTCCTCACGATGTTTTCCTTCTCTGTTAAAGGGAACGATAAATTCACAAAGAATACACACATGATTTTAGAAAAGTCAGAGGTGTGTGCCTTGGGTTCTGAATCTGCGAAAATTCCTCTTGCCAGTACGTTCCATACCCAACTAGGCTATCGCCGCTAATTTCAATTATGCCACCTATGAATTAATTTTTATTTTCTTCATTAAATTCAGATCTTATTTATGTGGATGCAGCGCATTGGGCTGTTAATTTCGATGCTCTTAGTAACTGCGGTCATAAACATTTACCTGCGATTATTGTATCAACATCTAAGTTTCTCGGATTTTAATTTGCCAAACCAAACTAAATCATATTCCTGGCGAGATAAGGTTCAATCACGCTGTTTTGATCGTCTTCCGAATGCAACTGGACTATTGACGAAACAGTTTTACTTCTCATTTCATAATAAATCCAACATTATACCAAACGTGATAGGTCAGAAGATACGTCACGTGGCACCATCTGACTTATTGGAAGGGAATTGTCCCCCAGTCCGACGATCATGTTTCCAATTATCTTTAACAATCATCGGACCCTTCGGTCTTGTGTACGGCTACTGTTGGGTAATAGGAAACGACTCGAAATATAGCTACGCTAGTATCCTTGGAAAGGTAGGCAAAGGTGCAAGTAAACTTCGCAGGGATGATTCTATAGCCAATAGCCTACAGCCATATCAGGTAAAATTTAAGCCCCACTTTTCGAGGGAAATTTGGATTTTTAGAGCTTATCTTGGGACGTAATTACTGGCAAAGACCTTCAAGCAGGCGAAAACGTGAGCAACACTTTACTTTTACTTGTACCAGCTTCACCATTTCACAAAATACAAAATTTTAGTTCAAAACCTATATTTTGCTTTACACCAGCGTTCATTTCATCATAAAATATTATTTATAAACACGCTGAATTAAAACAAACACGTGATAAAATAAATATAACATGCACGTTTGCTTTCATGAGTGAAGAATTCATATCGAATGAAAATAATGTTTTTATAATATTGACGGAGTTAAATTAGTCAGAAATTTTATAATTTTCTGTTACTTTTCTACATCATGCAACATGTCATATTCATATTAGGTGTCTTACTCTTCTCCAAACATTTTTGACCTACTTTATCTTTAAAGCCATCAATGGAATACACGCTAGTAAATGTCATATTTCTTTAATATTAAAGTTCAAAATGTATCGCTTCTATTTTACAGAAGAACCACCAGATCATTGCAAAAAACAATGGTACAAATATAAATTATGATAAACTTAAGTATTTTCCTAACATTCAGCATGATTCCTTAATCGCGCATAACGATAATCAAAGAGACACACATACACCATGTTAATTAGATTCATGGAAATCGGATTCAGCTCAGTTCAAGTGAACGCATCCGAGAATTCGTGAAGGCTGCGGCAATCCACACCGTACGTTCTAATACGCTCTAAATGGAAATGTTTAGTCGACTGTACAACATATATATATTTTATAATACTGATGGCTTCAAATGTAGCATGGGAACGAGAACCGATTATTTTACGACAAAAATGTAAAAAAAAGTTGGTCTTTCGTTCCCGCTTGTAAGTAAACAAATACCGGTACCAAAATATTAAGTGAGTACATTTCCGATGATACCCCAAATTCTAGACGATTCACAGGAAGATATGAGTCAATAACCCATTAAGCAATCATCATCATCAGACGCAGGATATCCACTGCTGAACAAAGATAGGTCACCCCCCCCCAAAGATTTTCAAATCTACCTATTGGAAGCACCCCGCATCCAGCGATCTCCTGCGACTTTTATGAGGTTATCTGTCCACCTCGTGGGTGGACGTTCGACGCTGCGCTTGCCAGTTTGTGGCTTCCACTCCAGAACCTTCTTGCCCAAATAGGACGCTCAAATTGGACAAAGTATTCAAGCAGAGTAACCGTCCCTGGCTGAGATAACTTCGTTTACCATCAGGTAGAGTTTTGATACATAATTGACGTACCACGAAATAACATGAGAATTAATGATCTTATTGAACAAGGGGATGTTCAAGTTTGGGCAAAGTAATCAAACAGGAAGGCGGTTGATAACACCAAGAAAAAAAAGAAAATTGTTGATATTTGATACGGACTTTTTCATTACCTATTAAAACACTCGCAAACCAATAAATCTTGGAACGATATTGGTACACACTACACAGTAATCGAAACATCGTCGCAATCACGACCCACCATCGATAACTTATTGGCAGTAAAACGTTTAATTTGTTAGGTTTTATTGACTTCACTTCTTTTTACTGTTACTTATACAACTTTCATGATTTCTTATGTTTACGCGAATGCTAGACATCGAAATGATGATGAATGAAACCTAGATGGACTTTCACATACAAACAACCACTCAAAAAGATCTATTTCTAAAAAAATGCAAGCCACTAACCCCAGATCTTGATTCACGAGAGATTGAGATTACTGTTATTTTTAGTTGCCTTAAACCTAGTAATAGTATGCATCAAAATCATCTACCATGATTCTCATTCCAAATATAGATCACATTTCTATTAAGGCTATTTCTATGAGGGCCTTAACAGAACATGATTAAATTCAGTGCTGACATCAATCATTACTATCCCATCCATTTCTGTCAGTTACATTCAGCACGATCAAAACGAACGCCTTGCGTAAATCTCATCTTGACGTTATGAAACGTACTTATTAGCCTTTGTTGGCGTTTCCGTCCATGTTTTTTCTTGGAATTAATAAAATGAAAATAAGAACTCAACACAGCTTAGTTTTTTCTTATGCGGGCACGGCAACATCCAATAGAATGTCTAGTAGAACGATGATGATTACCCCTTAGAAGTCGACACAATAGGTTACCGGACTCATTTTTGTTCTTTACTATTATCAAATATTTACATAATATAAATTATAACACAGAAGGAATTATTAAAATCCGGTAAAAAATCAAGAAGTCTTTGAATTTCGGTGGAAGGGGTAATTAACAAGAAACAGAAAAGGGACGAAATACCCATATGTGACGTCATCGGGAATTAAGACGCGTGCGAAAGAAAGAGATGAAGCGATATCCCTACCTCGCGCCCACTTCTGCACATTACAATATTATAAATATGAATTACTCGCTCATTTTTTAACCAATTTTTATGCAGTTTTCGCAGGAGTGCTTCTTTTTTGTATTATTAACCATTACATATAGAATAATGTACAAAATCAAACATAGGCCGGTCCCCTATTATGTTGGAATCAGACATACACATGCTGATCCCGGAACGCGACACTTACGTGGACCACTATGGCGTGTTTTAACGCCTTGTGTACGGTGGTCGCTATTTGGGCGGATATAAAATACATCCTACCACCAACAAAGGTTAATAATTTACAAAATCAGATCAGCTCTGCTTCCAAAAATATAAGGGAGAAAAAAAAATACATGAAAAATATATACCAACAGAAATAACGCATTCAAGCCCACATTTAATTACATCAACATCCTTTATAACTTCAATAAAAAACACCGACACACACATCAACATCACAAATCCGTCACGAGGCCGGTCTATTTCCAGTCTAAAGGAAAACCAAGATAACTGTAAACCATCAAGTTTGTGAACAAACGAATAGGTTTTGATCAAAGGGCCGCCACAGGCGTAGGGTCCGTCGAACAAGCAGTTTGATGTTCTTTGTAAACATTTAGAGATCTTCAAGCCAATCATTCGTAATAAAGAGCCTTTAAGTGTGGGCTGACGAAATAATTTTTCTTTTTCATTCGGGTGTTAAAAAATATTAAGACTCAACATTATTAAAATCTAACATGCTTAGGCGACGATAGCCTAGTTGGTAGTAGAACGGACTGCCGAGACGAATGTCCGTAGGTTCAAATCCAAAAGGCACACACACACCCCTCGTGTTTTTTCTAAAAAAATATGTGTGTATTCTTTGTGAATTATCGCTTGCTGTAACGGTGAAGGAAAACATCGTGAGGAAACCTGCATACCTGAGAAGTTCTCTATAGGAATTTCGAGGGTATGTGAAGTCTACCAACCCGCACTAGGTCAACGTGGTGGACTAAGGCCTAATCCCTCTTAGTAGTAGTGGAGGCCCGTGCCCAACAGTGGGACAGTATATAATACAGGGCTGATATTATTATTATATTATTAACATGCTTTTTCACCCGCGTGAAAGAGTTTTCCGGGATAAAAGTCCCGCTATATATTTTCCCGGGATAGACAGTAGCCTATCCCCTTCCCAGGGTTTGATACTATCTCCATACTAAATTTCATCGAAATCCGTTGGGTACCTTTTGAGTTTATCGCGATCAGACAAGCAGACTGATGCGGTGAAGAACTTTGTTTTCAAATATATTTTTTAGAACTTAAGAGGAACAACTCCCTCATACATGATTGTTGCGTAACTTATAATATTAACCGTTTACGCAGCGCACGCAACGTAAGCTCTCAAAAAGAATAAATTTTCCCCGTTTTTGCAACATTTTTAATTGAGGCTCCGTTCCTATTGGTCATAACATGCTGTATACCTTATAGTCTTCCTCGATAAATGGTTATCTAACATTAAAAGATTTTTTTAAATTTGAATTAGTAGTTCCTGAGATTAGCGCGTTTAAAAAACACTCTTCAGCTATATAATAGTATATTTCCGTATGGGTACCTTATAAATAAATTAATATTAACTGTTCTCCTATCAGGGAATCAATGGGCACTTGAATTGGTGACGAATCTACAACTTTTATTCTAGGGTACGAGTTTTAGGGGTCGAGTGGGTCCGAGACCTACACAACTTATACATAGGTACAAAGAATATGCATAAATGAGGTCTGCAAATCGTTGTAATAATTTGATTTTACATCAATTAAGAAAAGGAAGCCGGTAGTAATTGGGCTACATGGACCCTTTGCCACTGCTCTACACCAATACTTACATAAACAATAAACACGCATTAAACGTATCAAGAACGCGTTTAAATCTCGTCAAAAACGTGCATAGACGCCAGTGGCAAAGGGTGAAATTTTATAAAAGGTAACCCGAAGCAAAAAAAAATGCTTTAGGCAACATATCGCGGCAAATTTAACGGAAAGCAAAATCTAAGACAAACGTAAATAAACCTAAAAGGTAAGCCGATAGGAATCGGGTTGTATGGACGCTTCGCCACTGATAGACGCTCCATAAATTACTATTAACGTACTGCGTGCCACTGTTAATTGGCAACATTATTACACAGGTCAGCCTGATCAATTCGCGAATCCGAGTTGATTGACCTTTGATTATGCGAGGCGACATGCGCTCTATGTTCAAACGTAATAAATGTCGGAAGTGGAACTGTTTTCACAGACGTATAGAGGTTTTGTTAGGTTAACCGATGGTACTAAAGCGTTTTATTATCGGATGCTGATCACTATACATGAACAGCTATGATCATTTCAAATGTCAAGGGAGTAGGAATCTATACTAATGATATAAAGAGGAATAGTATGTGAGTTTGTTTCTAGGTTTTCAGGGGCTAATCTTTGAAACTACTAAACCGATTTTGAAACTTCTTTCACTAACATGAAGCTACATTACTCCTGAGTGCTATAGGTCCTTTTACTCGGGAAAATATTTAACACGAATACATTTTTTTACTTTTAATTTTAACAGGAAAAATATTAATAAAACGCGAATTAGAGAAAGTCTGTTTTCAATACACAATCAAAGATCATTAATGATGTCAAGTTGGCATATCGCGCATGTTAGATTCGAAATTCGAATTTTAACACCAGTATGTTTATTGTTAAATAATTAAAAAGTTTTAATGTCTATTGTTTGATGCTCATTGTATAAGTCTATTATTAAATAATAAGAAAAGATTTTATATCTATAGTTTGATGCTCATTTTAGCAACAAGTTCGCTTATTACAGCATACCTTGTTAGTGCAATATGTTTTTGAGAGCTCTCATAAGAAGCTGCGAAGGTTTTTGACTTTTTTCTTTTCGACATCACCTATCCCATTCTAATTTATTTGTTTATTTAATATGTCACTGTGTAGATAAGGCAAAATACTTTGTAGGTATATCGCAAAAAGAATTTGATATTATAGCCTTAACAAGCCTGGCGTGCAAAAACTCTGAAACCTCTAACTCAAGTAAATCGTCCAAGAAAAATCCACAAAGAGTTGCAGTATATAGCAGAATGTATTTGGTTAAGGTGTTTCAACTAACCTGTTAATCATCATCGTCTCAAAGATCCAATACTGAACTGAAATAATACGAGTTCTCGGATTTTATCGCGATTTTTTATATTTGAATTTTCTTCCAAAGTTTTGAAGACTGCAGCCTTCAAGATCACGGAGCGGACTGGGGTGTTGGTCGTCCGAAAAGTCAGTGACATTATCTAAATTTTACCATAAAAAAAAAATCGAGTAGACGATCCGATCTCCTCCGAATGAGCTCACAGTGTCTTAAAAATCCAATACTGGATAAATCGTTTTAGAAAAACCAAGACACCATGACTCGACCAAGCAAGTGAGTCTAGTGCTTCCTAATCCAAAGACCAAGGAAGTAATGTTAAACAGCACAGCAGCTTTTATCAAATCTTTAACGCTCGAATGACCAGCTGAACCAAACCTACTAGTAACCCGTGCCCGTTTAGTGGTGAAAGTAGTTTCTGTCACAGCATCACGAACTTTGTATTAAAGGGATAGAGTGTTTTCTGGCTTGCATCGTGATTTCATATTTAACATTATATAACATGCGTATATGGATGTCAGTGACGTAATTATTTCGCAACACCAAGACTGGTTTCTGAGGGCTCTTCAGATGTAGACCTGTAATCTAATTATACGCTTCCGGATAGCCTTCTGTATGCAGTAAAATTTGCGGGTAGTTTGATAACAACCAGATATACAAAGATGTAATACCCACATTTATTTTTAGAAGTAAGCAAGCGTTATTGCAATTGTGTTTGAATGACAAACTGGTGTATTAATTGGACTGGAAATTACTTCATTTTGTAAGCAAAAAGGTCTTTGTTCTGATTGGTTCATTTTCGTGACGGATCGTAAATATGATTGAGATTGTTTATTGAAAACGGTATTTATTCACTTTGCGCGCACGGATGAGTATAAGATTTGGCAACATTTAAGTTCAGACAGCGGAGTGTAGAAAAATAAAATGCATCTATAATACGTGTTACAAATATATTAAATACCACAGCCCAAAAAAACAACCAATAATTTGACACAAAATAAACCCAAGTTATAACTTGAGCATAAGGCAAAATGTATACCTATATAAACAGCCCTTGTGACCTAGATAGACACACAGACTGACAAAATGACAGCCGGAGTGACGTACAGACAGACTTATGAACAGGTGGATAGACGGGCAACAGCGTAGATGCCGAGACAACGGGGATTCCAATTATTATCAAAACTTCAATATCAAGAGTTGTCGTTTATACACTGCTAAAAATGTGGATAAATTTTGGATCAAACAATATAAGAATACTGAAGATATTTGTATTTTACGAGCTATACGTAAGATTTGATATTAGATTCTTTTTCTGCAAGTTGGAATATAAATAATACTAAATGTTCCGTGTTTTAACGCCAACATTAAATAGATTTTTGCTTCTTTCTTTCTAAATATAATAGTTATTAACACGTGTAAGAATCAGTCAAAACCATATTATATATAGCTTATGGATAAAACTATAGATGAAGAAAGCAGATTTCCACTATTTTATTTCCAATAACCAAACCCATATATCGCCCGAAGACAGCCAGATAACCTAGACAAACTACGGGTTGCGGGGAAAGTAGATGGTAGAAAACCACGTGGAGCACCTACCCGCTGATCTGATCAAATAAAACCTATAACGAGATTTCCTATTATCAATGCCCAGAGGAAAGCTGAAGACAGGGGACATGAAAATAGCTCTTCATCAACTCCATAAAAGCGTTGAAAGACGGACACGATCTTTAGAAATGAAGAATATGATTAAGAAAAAGAAGACATACCCTTTACGTTTTCGGAAATATCTCGAACCATTATAACATCAGTACTAGAGACAGTCGACTTTATACTTGACCCGTAACGACCTAATATGACGTCGTGCGCCCCTTCAAGAGACGTACAGCTTCAAGGACAATTTCTATTGTGACTCATGCTACAAGGAAAATATGTCACATATTTCTGTAATATTAAGTATATCTATACTATTATATAAAGCTGAAGAGTTTGTTTGTTTGTTTGAACGCGCTAATCTCAGGAACTACCGGTCCAAACTGAAAAATTCTTTTTGCGTTGGATAGCCCTTTGTTCGTGGAGTGCTATAGGCTATATATCATCACGCTATACCCAATAGGAGCGGAGCAGTAATGGCTAATCTCAGGAACTACCGGTCCAAACTGAAAAATTCTTTTTGCGTTGGATAGCCCTTTATTTGTGGATTGCTATAGGCTATATATCATCACGCTATACCCAAAAGGAGCGGAGCAGTAATGGCTAATCTCAGGAACTACCGGTCCAAACTGAAAAATTCTTTTTGCGTTGGATAGCTCTTTGTTCGTGGAGTACTATAGGCTATATATCATCACGCTATACTCAATAGGAGCGGAGCAGTAATGGCTAATCTCAGGAACTACCGGTCCAAACTGAAAAATTCTTTTTGCGTTGGATAGCCCTTTATTTGTGGATTGCTATAGGCTATATATCATCACGCTATACCCAAAAGGAGCGGAGCAGTAATGGCTAATCTCAGGAACTACCGGTCCAAACTGAAAAATTGTTTTTGTGTTGGATAGCCCTTTATTTGTGGAGCGCTATAGGCTATATATCATCACGCTATGACCAATAGGAGCGGAGCAGTAATGAAACATGTTGCAAAAACGGGGAAAAAATATTAGTTTTGAGAGCTTCCGTTGCGTGCGCTGCGTAAACAGTTAAAGTTATGCAACAATGATGTATGACGGGATTGTTCCTCTTAAAAAGTTCTAAAAATATATATTATAAAACAAAAGTCCCCCGCTGCATCTGTCTGCCTGAACGTGTTAAACTCAAAAACTACCCAACGTATTAAGATGAAATTTGGTATGGAAACAGTTTGAGACCCTGGGAAGAACAAAGGCTCCCGGGAAACTACTACTTTTATAACGGAAAACTTTAGCCTGAAAAACTTTATAACGCGGGCGGAGCCGCGGGCAAAAGCTAGTTATATTATATTAGAATATTGGGTGGAAAGGGTTTAGGTATTACTGAATTGAATCGTTCTATATCTTGCGCAATTGCAGGGTTGCCATTATGGTTGGTGAATGGTGCACCCACTCAGTCTCGAGCTTGCAAAGGGCACAAAGTAAATCCATTACCCTCCTTCGGCAATTGGGTAAAAATGCCCAAAGAACCAAACCAAAAACCAGGCCCAAAACTTGAGCCTCGCATTAGTTAGGCCGCTAGTGTGTTCGACTTTCCTAAGTCTCAAGAGGATTTTCAGATCAAATATCATCTGAATGCAATGCAATGAAGAATTTGCTTCGAAGCAAATTCTTCATTACAATCTACTCACCAAATTCACAAAAAAAAACAACTGAAAACTATACGTCACTCCATCATATTTCTAAAAATTATTTTAATGCATTTCCATTTAATTCCCGAGTGTATACTAGAGTGTGCAAGAAGCGGGAAATCCAAGGCTGCGTATATTGAGGCCTCACGTCATACCCCAGTATGAGCACGTGTATGTTATTGATTTTTTTTTATATGTAGTTCAATTAAGTTACCGCATGCTGTTTATAGCGAATGCATGAAGGGGTAAGTAGGGGTGTTATATATATTTTTATGTTAATTAATGACCCATGTTGTGAGGTCAATGGTTATTGTCTGACCAAACTGAATGTAAGCAGTTACGTTTTATGTAGACAATCGCGTTGTTCTAATGAGAATGGATTGAAGAGTTATGGATATTTCGGTTCCGTCGAGTAGCAACAGTTTATCTATTTCACTAAGAGTTTTGACTCGAATTTTATTTCTCAAAAAATATATGTAGACTACATGGACTGCCATCCGATGCTTTGAAGTTACTGCAATACCAAAAAGTATTTATTTCTCAACCCATTAAATAAGTTGCTGGCTTAACTTGTATACAAAGGCAGAAAACACGCAAAAAAAATCAAATTCCCATAATAAAATAATACACAAAAAAGGCAAATATAAGATCAGCCAATACTAGCAACATTAGAAAACTCAGCTATAATTTCCCCTCAAAATTCCAGCTAACAACAACATTTATTTCAGGCGGAATAACATCATTCACACCAATGGTCAACAACGCGGTACATATTATCATGTACACATATTACTTACTGTCGTCAGAAGGCAGTCCAGCTGTTAAGAATGTTCTTATGAAACACAAGAAATGGATTACGACCATGCAGATGGTAAGGAGCCGTAGCTATGTTATTTTTTTTTTAAACAAGTAATCTATACTATATGATGCTGAAGAGTTTGTACATGTGTTTGTTTTAATGTACTTATCTCAGGAATTCCTCAACCGATTTTGAACATTTTTTAAGTTATATTACTCAAGAGTAATATAACTTAAAAATACACTGATGATCATGGTGACCACGACCATGGTGAGGAGGAGTCCGATGGATGAGGGCGGCCCAGAACCAGTCCCTGTGGCGCTCAATGGGGGAGGCCTAGGTCCAGCAGTGGACGATTCCCGGCTGATGATGATTACTCTTGAGTGCTATAGACTACTTTATATTCTGGGACACTATTTATACTGGTAAAACTTTTTCATGCAGGTAGAGATGCAAGCAAAATCTAGTGTATTATCATATATGACTTTTTGATTTGTTGACATAAGGAAGGAAGTCATTCAGTAACTTTCTTACTATTTTTCATGATAAATCACTTTATAATTCCATGCAGTACAAAATTACTGTTAGTTTATTTTCCAAATAATTAATTTTAGAAATACATAACTCTGTTTTTGTTTCTGGTCCCACCCCAAAAACACAATCATTGGATCAAGCTGGCTATATTCACACTTTAAATATATCTTTTCGTAATTTCAGATACAATTCACAGTGGTATTGATACATGCATCGCAAGTTTATTTACCGAGCTGTGATGCACCACTGGGTGTCTCATGTCTTTACTTCCCAAATGTTATATTTGTTTACTACATGTTCTATGATTTCTTTAAAAAGAACTACACAGGTGGTCAAAATGGTAAAATTGTTAATAACGGTATGAAGAAGAATTTAGAAAAGAGGCTTTTGTAATAATTGGTTCAAAAATATTTTATATGACTAATGAAAAATAAATTATCTGCCTATTGCACAGAATTTCATAATATTTTCTATAAATTGATGATTGATATGGTTTTTAAGTGTATAACAATGATAATATTGACCTTGCTTTGTGCAAACAAATGTTCATTGCCTTCTATATATTCAATATAAACCTAAGTAAACTTAACCACTCGTAAGTCGTAATAAATAGCAGTGTAAGAATTATTTATATTGTGTTATCTTATAGCTCATCCAATAAAAAATAATAATACAGGAATAACAAACAAAGAAATCATTGAATATATTGAAAGGCCAATTGACTTAACCATAATTTTTTTTTTTTAATTTAACTTGGTTATAAAAATATAGAAAAAAGTTCTGATTTTAAATATGTATGAAAGTCAGTCTCGCAAAAAAAATGTTGCTTAAGTCAATTACCCATTCAACAGTCTATATAATTTCTGTTAAAATGTCTAATAAGAATCATAAAGGATAAATTGAAAATTATGTTTCTTAAAAGTAATTACGTCAGTGGAACCTGTATTAAATATCTACAATCAGTCTGATGTAACTATACTGCATAAGAGGTCAAAACATAATATATTTTGTGTCCAAAAAATTATTATGTGATTTTTTAATGTACTTTGTGTGCCTGTAGTAATAAGTTCATTGGTTTTGCAAAAACTTAAATCCATTATAAAATAAACAGAGTCCATTTATTATCAATAAGTCAATAACCATATCATGCATTTCATATCAACATTGTAAAGTCTAAATAGATAAATGTGATCAACACAGTCTATTGTGATTTTTATTCAATGGATTTTCATAGACAGCCTAACCTGTTGTTTGTAAATATGTCAATAAAAAGTATTTCTATTTTTATCATTGATTTAAATATTACAAATACCTTGTGATATATTTTTAATTTATTTAATAACTATGGAAATGAGAACAGACAGCATTTATCGAAATAACATTGGTTTATTTATATTCGACTTTTTTTTCATTCACAATCCGACTCGAAATATAACTAGTTTTGCAAGTTTCCAAACGGTCGCCAAATACTATTTTTAATCATATCTAAGTTTGTATACGTACTATATATTGCTCAGTTTATTGAAACACAATAAAAAAATCAAAACCAAAAAGCATCCTCTGTCTGAAAAGTTTCATTGTTATACTTCATTATCATAAACGAAGAATACAGGTGAGGTGTGTAAATCAAAATTTTGATACGATAAAGAAATGTCACTTACGGTATAGTAGGACAGGAGGCCAGCATTCTCATCCAGGACGAACCAACGGTACTGCCACCCCTTCATCACATTGGTCCATTTACTGAGTGAACCTTCCATCATGATTGTAAGTCAATAATAACAAACTAAACACATGAAAAAAATTAAAAACTGAGAATTTCTACACTGCGGCATGAACTTTCCACCATAAATAATCCATATGTTTGACAGCTGAGCGCAGTGTTGCTATACAAGATAAATACTAATCGATTCGATGTAATCGATCAAATTATTATAAATAAAATATTGATATCGATTCCATGGTATAATATAATTTATTGAATGATACTGTTTCTTTATTATTTTTACATGCGGAGGATCCAAAAAAAGATGGATATTTTGATAATTAAATAATACTTTATAATGGCTTTATGATCTATTAATCATTATATTATAAGGTGACTAAATAAAACAAATTATAAAGGGCAGTTACATTATATTGTACAACCATTATCACTTTTTAAAAATACGACTATACGCAGCATTGCGACATAATTAATTTAGTAATACTAATTCTATACTATTTACAAAGATCAAACGCCCTTAGGCGCAGGATAATATTTATATTAATGTCTTCTCAATGCTCTGCCGTGTTTAGTTTTACTGTATCCTGATGAAATTGAAACTTGATTGGTACTTCGCTGATCTATGCTTACACCTGATAAGTCTACAAATAATGGCACATTTTCCGAACCTTCTGCAATTTCGTCTTTTTCAAAATTTTCTGGTGTACCTTCGCCTTCAATGGCCAAAGTATCAATATCTTTCGTTAACGAGTTATTCTCTGCGGCCTCAATAAAAGCATTGGAGAGATCGCCACTTAATTTGCTCACGGAGCCCGATCCAATGTCGTACATAAATATTTCTTTTCTTCAGCAGGATTTTCATTTCTGTAACAAAAACATGTTTTTATGAATAAAATAAAACTTGTGTAATGGTTACTATTTATCGAAGTAGGTAATATTATTATAAAATTAGTATCTTACCCGAACACAAGCAAGACGATTGACTGCATGTCTGAATCAGTTTTCTTTTCTATCTCTAACCATTTCTCGAAGTTGTCCTTCGTTGGTTTTTTCAACAAATTTTGCAGACTTTCTCCAGCAACGAATTTAATGCCTTTCAGGTCATTGCTTGCTGCTCGCTCGGTCCTTGTATGCGCGCCGTTTAATACCTCTGTCTGAACAGGAGCTAATACAACAACTGAGGTAATTTTTCTTCCTTTAAGAATATCTGGTAATGGGAATTGATTCCCACCAACTTTCGAATGGCAGATACCTATTATATTTCTTGTCATTTAGAGCAACTGGGTCCAATTGGGTAGCGTTTTCATTCACGTATTCCTTTGCTATGTTTTGTCCTTCAGGCGTATTAGGATCGAAATGAACAACTTTCATTTCAACATCCTGTTTTGTCGCAGGTGGTGCTACATAGGTAGGTAAGTTTTCAGAAGCAGCTTCATCTTGATCTTCTTCCATGATATCTTCGTCTATTCTAGATTCAATACCGTCAGGTTTTACAACGACTGGTCTATTTTCACTGGCTGCTATTTGTTGCGCTCCTCCTGCGCTGAAGAAGTTTGCCAACTGGTCTGGAGGTAGGGATTCAAGAGGTGTTTCTCCAACTTTATCATAGTCCAACACACTAATGTCAGCATTATCTAAAATACCTGAAGAAAGAAGCTGTTGGCGTAGGTCATCGGGAACTTCATCAGGCAACTCAATCGCAGGCTTCTTCTTCTTCTCTTCTTTTTTGTCTTCAGGAGTGCTATTTATTGAGTTTGCAGTGGAAGATACGTACTTCTGAGTGGTTGGCCTTATTTCAACCGTCCTCGAAGTAGACTGGTAGTAGTGAGGTGGAGCGGTACTTGTTGCGAAAGTGGGCTGCGGTCGTGACCTTTCCTGAATGTACTGCGATCTGGGTGAAGTTGCTTGGACTTGTTGGTTGTAATTATGTTGCAATTGTTTAAAGTTTTGCTCGTATTGTTTGTTTTGATGTTGTTGTTGACTTAAAAGTAATTGAGCCTGAAGACGCTGGATTTCTTCCTGTTGCTTTTGTACATTCTGAGCTAGTTGTAAGCGAACTTGTTCCTGCTCAGCGTCGTGATATTGTTGCTGTTGCTGTTGTTGAATTTGGTGGTATTGCTCTTGCTGTTGCTGTTGCTGCTGTTGATGTTGTTGCTGCTGCTGCTGATGTTGCTGCTGGAGTTGGTGATACTTTTGTTCTTGCTGCTGAGGTGTCGGTGATGGTTGCAATTCTCCTAAACCGCTGAATGGTTGAGCAGTAGGTCCATTTACAGTTATGTGTTGTTCATATTTCGATATAGCTGGAACTAATTCACCGTCTTTCGGGACAAATTGTCCAACTTCTTGTGGGTGTTGATGTTTCGTTTGATCTTGGAAATTGCTTTGTTGATTGAAATGCGGTCTCTCTGACGGTCCAGGTATATGATGGAATGGCCTCTCTGAAGGTCCGTGAGACTGCTGAAATTGTGTGTGTGGCCTTTCCGACGGTGAGTTCTGATGATTGAAGTGATGTTCTGGTGTTGGTGATGGTTGAGGATGGAAATTATACAGAGTAGGTGCAGATGGTTGGGGTAAAGAAGTTGTTATGTGGTAAAGGCGATGGCGAAGGCGAAACGGGACTTGAAAATGAGTGTTGATTTGGCCTAGGAGATGGTTGTGGGCCTTGATGGAAACTGAACTGTTGTTGCGGTGGCTGATGGAATGGTACGCGGTTATTTTCTATTTGAGGAGGTGATGGCTTCAAATTAAAGAAGGGAGAACTGCTAGGACCTATGGGAGAAGGTTTACTGTGAATCGTTTCAACAAATTGCTGAGGTGGTTTCTGCTGAGGCAGTTGTTGATTCAGCGGGATTACTGGTGGCCTTCTATGATCATGGAAATGGGAAGGAGTAGGGCTAGCACTAGGCTGCGGCTGGTGATTGAAATGTTGCGGTGGTCGATTTGGCAAAACTTGTTCTTTAGGAGGGTCTACTTGTTCAGTTGTTATGGTATGGTAGTTCTCCTGCAAATATTTGGGTTCGTCAAAGTATGGCTTAGATTGTGGTTGTGGTTGGTGGAAAGGTCTTTGAGGTCCAGAGTGGAAACTTGTCCTAGGAGGTCCGTTAAAGTGCGTTCTTGTTCCAAATGGTGGTGGCTGACTATTCGGGCGAGTCTGAATTGATGGATTTGTTCTCTGGAATGTGTTAGGGAATGGTGAAACTACAGGGTTAGCGTGTGCTGGGCTGGCAGTGGGTCCAGAGAATATGGGTCCCGTGGGGCCGTTTGCAAAGGCAGGGTTGGGGATTAAAGATGAGGGTGAGGGACCGAAAGGATGGCGAGGAGCGTGTGATTGGGATCTGAATGTAGAAGCAGATGGTCCTTGTCTTGGTAGTTGTTGTTCTGATGGGAAATATTGTGGTTGAAATTGGATGCGGCTTTGTGCATGAGGAGACACAGATTTGTAAGTTTGTACGCTAGGATTTGGTTGGTATATCGTGGGTCGAGTAGCACTTTCGTGGAACTGAGGTTTCGGAGAAGCCGAACGCTCAATAGGAGGATGACTTTGTGGTAACGGATCATTAGGGAATGCGATTGCGGGCCTTGGAGCAGTCTCCTCACGTTCTTCAGGAACTGAGTCGCCCTCATGCCTCCGTCTCTCATTGTAATGACGTCCTTCATTACCAAAAGTAATTTTCACGCTACTGTCACTATGATAAATCTCAGATTCTGGTTTGATGATGGCTCTCAATGTTGTTGTTTTAGGTGGTAGATAAACTGGCTCTGGAGTCACTGTAACGTAGTCGTCGTGGTGACTGTCTTCCTCATTAGTTGCAGGAGTGATCGCAGGGATGGGCTTTTCATAAACAACCTTGTCTTTTGAATGCGGGTCTTTACTGTACTTCACGTAAAATACATGTACAGGTTCCTTCTTCTTTTTTGGCGCTGGTGTAGGCGGAGGCGCGGGGAGAGATTCATTTGACTCCTTGATGATGATTTCAATGATAGGTTCGGGTTCTTCGTAGTATTGCGCGTGAGGGTCGTGACTGTATAACGGAGCGGTTGGCAGAGATCCATAAGGCGGGCCGTAACTGACTTCCGAAGATTGGTCCTGTACATTAAGGATTTTGGACTGCGCGTAGATCTCATTCTTGTTTACAACTGAATCTTCTACATTATCCAGACTAGGGTCGTACAAAGGATCTTTCTGAGAGTATTGGACTACAGGCTCCATCTGGACGGCATAGGGCGGCAGTTTGCCTTTCGAGGGTCCATTGGAAATTCTTCGGTTACTGTTGGAGATGGATCTGAAGTGAGCCACTCTTGAATGTGGCAGTACCAAGGAGTATTGTAAGTTCTGCGGTGTTCGGATATTGTCTAATTGTCGTTTCGGTTTCGCTTTTGCCGTCGAGTTTTTCGCCAATGTTGTGCTGAGCACAGCCAAGGCTGTTACCTGGAACAACATAAAAAATACTATTAGTTATGTTGGTAAAATTGTTCGATATTTCCTGGAATTGGTGTTTGTTTTTAATAAGGCAATAAACTATGTAGACTCGGTTCGGTTCCATCGGTTTCAAATAGGCCATCATAATTGTGTCGACTGGCAAGAGTGCCTAATCATCTCTCCCCGTTCGATACTTTATCTGGACGCTTTTTCACCTGCTAGGAGTGGTGGAGTTTCTTTGCCTTATCCGTAAAAGAAATACACCATAAATATTATAAAATGGAAATAAACTCTGTAAACCGGAAATAAACTAGTTACATTTTCGCGTATTCAACAGCGATCAAAATATCGTAGTTAAATATATATGTATAACTGTAATGTTATTTTTTTGTATCTACCATTAATATTTTGTGAACGCAAGACAGTGGGTAACACGTGGCCACTGACCCAGTACTCTTTTTCGTAGCTCAACGATACATACATTTGCATTTAGCGATATGACTCATAATTACTATCGAGCTATGTTTAAAGTAAAAATTGTGCTATGAGACACTTTCATTATAATTATTATTACACTTTTATGCTATCTAGGTAATGAACCGATCATCATCGTTAACGTTTTTGCTGTCCATACATTCTCTTAACCTAGATTTACCGAATACCTTTCACAGCTCTACTTAAAATATATGACGTAACAAGCTCCTTTACAATAAATATGAATGATGCAATATTCAGGTTTTTAGTGCCATAGTACAAATTGTTCGGATAAACTGAAATTCACGCATAACTATCGTAACAGACATGTAAATGGAGAAAGTGTTTTATGTGAAACGCTAAGAGCTGGAACTTTGACCACTGCGATATGTCAAATATTTAATTTGGTCCAAGTTAGAGTCTGTAGCGATTAGGAATGTTCTTCATCAAAGTTATTTAAAAACGTGGTAAACTAAAGCTTATACCAGAGGCAAAATCTTACTTATTCTAAGAGAAGTTGAATGCTTCTTTTCAGCAGTGGGATAATACAATACAGGGTTGTTATTATTATGACATTTTTTATTTTGCTTACAGCATACTAAGCAATTACTTTGCCAAAATACAAGGACACGTGGCTTATTGCATTTAACTAGGTAAGCGGATGGGTGATTGCAAATACATTAAAATATACAGAATAATTAGTTTATAAAAATAAAGTGACGTCGTTAACTCATTTATAATTATGATTTATAATTTAGTTCAATTAGCAAGTCATTCTATTTACTGCTACATACAAACATGGAAGTAAATAATTATAGGCGTTATGGATTTTTAATTTTTATTTATCATAAGGTTAGTAAAACAAATCTTTCAAAACTCGCATGTTTTAAAGCCGTTAAGGTAAAACAAACTCGCTCTGCGCTCACATATTAAACGTTCTCAAAAAATTGTTTAAGACGTCTAGTTAGTGATTAGTTCTCGCAGTAATGAATAATCATGGATATTTCGGCCTTTAAAATTTAATATGACGAAATTTTAAAGGCAGAAATATCCATGATTATTAATTATTTTACATAACTGCGAAGTAACTTTCTGAAAATGTATAAACAAACCAGTCGACCGGCATTCCATTAAAAATAAAAGTAACTTTTGTTCGTGACGGTATGTCGGATAGTTTCAATAGCTTGAACCTTTTGACTGCCTCAAATTGACTTTGGTCATTGTTAAACATTTTTTTTTTGTTTCAAGTGAACTGATTTAGTGAACAACCGTGGGAAAAATACTTTACTAAAAATACTATATTTTAAATTTAAAGAAATTTTAAAGGCCGAAATATCCATGCATATTAATTAATTGGACGTTTTTCTTTCAACTGCGAGAACTAATCACTAACTAGCCGTGAATTTAAATTCTTTACTTGCCAATACTTGTTTAGTTACCCAGATTAAGGTGAAACAAAATGTATGAAAAATGGACCTTAAGCTATATATAACCTTAAGTTTAGTCAATTCTTCAGAAATATTAAAAATTAGGCTAAGGAAGTTTACTTAGTTGAGTTTGAGATTATAGGTGTATGAAAACAATAACTTGCAAGTTTATAACATGGGGTCGATGCACGAAGACGTTGGTCTGGATCTGTATTCAAGTTATAAGGCCAGAGGAATTGTATGACTGTATAATTATGGTCGATAATATAAGATCATTCTTACAATAATGACGTAAGGGTTTTATTATATTTTAGTAGGTATCTAATCCGTACATATTATAAAACAAAGTCCCCCGCCCCGTCTGTGTGTAAATATAAATAAATTTAAAACTACCGAATGGATATGATGACATTTGGTATGGAGATAGTTTAAGACCCTGGGAAGGACTATTTTTTATTCTGGGAAGACTTATAGCGGGACTTTTGTCCTGGAAAACTCTTTAACGCTAAATATACAGAGGTCATTTTTTTATTATTGTTAGACGATCAACTAAAAGAAACGGTAAGTGCATTGCATGATTGTGTGTATTTTAAAAATTGCAAATACAACAAAGTAATATAAACAATAAACAAATATTGCAAATGGGACAACACTATTCATCTTGCATGCTTGCATCACCGGTGTTGCAAACGGTAAAAAGTAAAAGTGTCATTTTTCATACGAAGTTGGCTGAAGTGGTAATGGTCAGTAATAGTTGCTAAAAATGGTAAGATATTAAGGTTATTCGGGCGTCCGGTCGACTTTTAAACAAGGTTATTGAGCCTTGCTTTATTTATTTCAATTCTGAGTATAAATATTCAAGCCTTACCATTGTTTCTATCATACATAATGCGACAAATCCGTCGTATGCCGGTGTGTGTTTTTTTTTTATAATTTTATTTTGTTGTTTTTATGTGTGTGTAGAAAAATAAACGCTTTAAATTGTTTCATATTCCAATGAAATGAGAAATATTTTTTTAGCGTATTCAAAAGTATCTTTCGAATTATTTATTTTGGATAATGGAGCTTCAGAGCAGTGATCCTTCTGCAACGCAACATAACTACGCTACGGATGCCACTATAAAAACTAGTACTAAGTTGACAAATTATGCAGACTTCAAGCTTGCAAGCTAATTTCACAACTCTTCCTTTCAATTACGAAAGGCAACTAATACTCATCTCTTGCACATCGAATAAAAATGAATGTTGTGAAATATGCCTATAAAATTAAAACTATTTCGTCTAAATCAAATGATACTCATAACTTCGCAATCGTATCCAAACTGGTGATGCGGTTTTAAATTCGTATTCAAGGTTGAAAAAGAAAGACATGTCTAGGTATTGGGTCTACCTAGGAACAAAAGACGAACACCCAGTTTTCATAATCGCTTCCGATCCGCTGGTGGAGTTCTAAGTCGTATTCAATGGCGGAAAGTAAAAAAATCTTCATAGACTATTGACGTAGGAATAAAAGGTGAAGACGCAAAGAAAATATTATAAAGAGCAACAAAAATTGGGTAGGGATTACAATTAGCAATCATAGCATTACAAACTCTACATTAAATAGTAGATTAGCGTTTAGTAAAGCAATTCTATGTGAATTTTCTACAAAACATAATCCGTGATATATTTAATTTTGATTTATGATTTATAGTTTTTTATTGTCTTAAAGTACACATTTCTTTAATTATGAAGCCTAATTCTGTAAGATCAAAATAGACGGAACCTTTTTTTTTCCTTGTTGGCTTTAGTCCACTTCGCCCTCCTGAAAGAGTTTTTCCAGTATAAGTCCCGTTATATATTCCCTGGGATAAAAAGTAGCCTATGTCCTTCCAGTATCTCAAAGGATCTCCATACCAATTGTATTGTATTATATCAGCCTATAATGTCCCAATGTTGGGCAGAGGCCTCCCCAAGATCCTTCTATGAATCTGATCCTGTATTTCACTATAGTGCTTCTTACTAAATATCGAAATGCATTTAGTGGTTTGTGGATTTCAGACGGACCGATGCAGCGAGGGACTTTGTTTTATATGTATAAGGATTTAAGGTATTTTGTGGTATGTGACGGTTATGTCCATACATCCACTCTGATCGGCGCCTTACTTTCTTACCAAAATCTCTTTCTTCCTAAAATTCTAATTATTATTTACCCGAATTATAGCTAAGTTCATAATACAGTGATGCCCATAGACTATGTCTGTACGGACATCATTATTATTCCACACATTTCGATACATCAAAATATGTAATCATCTCTACATTTTCGATTGTACTAATCCAGATATAGATTATAAAGTTCATTGATCGCAATAATGTTTAATCTACTTTTACACGTTACATAAATGATATAATATTTATATCACGTTTTTGTTGCGCAAGTCGGAGAGCGGTTCCCGGTCGACAATAATAACAGCGCTGAGATAATGATTTGCAGATAGTTACTGCAATGTATGTGCATGTAGTTTGAGGAAAATAGGATTTATTTAAATAGTGACTAATAATGATTTCTTATGTTTACGTGACGTTAGATATTGAAAGAAAACTATTTACGGATTTTATCGCGATTATATAATTATTTTCTTCTGATGTTTTGGTTTAACTTTTCGGACGATCTGTTGACCGGTCCTCAGTCCTCTCCATGACAATGAAGGTTTTAAAGTCTTCGAAATGTCGGAAGAAAATAATAATGTAAAGAACCGTGATAAAATCCGGAAAATAGTATTTTATCATTAATAGTTAAATTTTATCTGCAACTGAATAGTAAGACAATGAATTTTGATAGTTATTAAGCGCCAAGATTGCTCACAAATAGGCAAATAATAAATTATAACTTAATAAATAATAGAATGAAAGCTTTTTAATTAATAAGATAATTAATTAATTATAAACCGCATGTTATCAGCTTGTGATCGTCATACTGAACCGTAAGAAATATCCCTGTATTCACAAACGTTACTTAGCTAAGTACGAAGAAATACTGTGTAATAATCTTAACAGTACTTTTGGCAATAGCCTGAGCAGGCCTGATACAATTTTGCTTCAGTTGGCTGTCAGATAAACAAAGCTGAACAAAGCCAAAGGAGACTATGACATGGCCTAAACTACGCATTCGAGCGCACTGTACTTCTTCATAGTTGATAGTATCGTTTATGAATATGGGTATTAGTCTCACAATGGAAAGTCATTACTCTGGCTACAAATACCTTTACACTTAAACATAGTGTGTATTGCTGCTCGTTGGACGATAACTCCGAGCAACTCAGAGATGTCAACTTTACATATTTTAAGAATTTCTTCTATTCTTAACTATTTTTGTCTCGTCAAACTAGAACGTTTGGTCACCATAAACTCGACAAGTACCAGGCCAATAATTTGTCCGAGCGTGAGAAGCGACGGGAAGCGGAGTCAACGTCACCGTGGGGAAGACCTGGTTTGCACCTTACTGCCTTAACGTATAGTTTTCTATCATTACTAGGCACTCATTATTATTTAGTAGGACACAAACGGCCGATTATGCTAAAGTAAACGTTGCGCGTCGTTCCCTTCGTGTGAAAGACATTTCCGGAAAAAATAGTAATATTTGCAATCCTATAACCTACGAATTTATCGATCCAAGTTTACATAGTTTTCAACTTTTATAAGCCTGTCGTATTATTTAATAGCAGAGTAAAGATTTTCATTTAATTGAAGAAGGATTGGCTCTTATTATATAGAGTTAACAGCGGTAAATATTTAGTTAGTTTACATAATACTGTCAATAGCTTTGTCCAGTGACTTCCTTGTGATTGTACATTCATGTGATGCTTCCGTTTCCTATAATACTTATTGTATCTGTATTTCCTGCCTTTTTCATAATGGATCTAGAAAGTTTAGTTAGTGATGCGACATTGCAAAAAATTAAATATTAGAATACCTACTTTTTTAACTTGACATATGTTTGTTAGCTTGACAAGGGTCAGCTTATACAAATACACCGAGATTCTGGGTGAGCGCTTTAGCAACTCTTGAAAAATTAACTGACCATGCTGAGTGCCACCCACTAAGGAGTTACATACCTTGGCTCAGTACGGCCACTGGTAGTGGAGGAGACATTAATGATTAAGGAGAATACTTACTAAGCGTTATCGTTCTTTCGTGGAGGTCAAACGAAGATAGCAAATCGAATGATTATAATTTATAATATTATTATTATTTTTGGTGATATAAAACTACAATATACGTAAATAGAGATCACTGTATTACAAGCCTTCTCATAGCTTTTATAACTAATTGAAGACGGTTTCTAAGCGACTCAAAGTTTAACAAGAAAGAACAAAGAACCAACGAGAGCTATGAATCTTGCGCAATTACTTGGTTTAACATAATGTGAGAAAGAAAATATCTTGAACTTACTTGGATTTTTTTATATAATAAGTATTCAAATTGGAACTAACGTTATAAAATAGTCCAACAGTTAACACTTCATCAAACCGTGGGAACATATTCACACAATATACGTTACCTCATTGACTTTCATTTTCATCTACATGCAATCTTTATAACAACTGAAGAAGGTTTAAAATCGTTTCAAAATAGCAATTATGCTAAATAGGCTCATTTCTCTCGTATTTGCGAATGTTTTTTGCTGAATCATCGATTCAAAGTGACAACGGTGATATAAAGACATGCAAATGAACGTTTGAGTAACAATGGAGGAATTGTTCCTTATATTGCCATTAATTAAACGAGAAATAAAATGCAATGTAATGCCAGCATTTGGCTTTTAGTAGTTGAGGTTATTTTACAAAGGCGGCGGAGTAATATAAAAACAACCAAGAAATTAATTATTATAAACAAAAAATGTTCATAGTTCTATTTTCAAAAAACCTAAATAGTTGCATTCATATTATGATGGACACAGACGCTCCACCTGTCAAAATCGAAAAACAATGTTGCCAGTATTATCCAGATTATCCCCACTAAACTTAGCACCATAACAATCATTCTCACAGCTGCTTTCATTACACCATCGGTCACACCGCAACAATTAACCTATCAAGGTGTCAATCAAACATCAAAAGGAACGATCAATCTTATTTTCAATTCCACCTGGCTATGTGAAAGCAATTAGATTTATGCTTTTAATAATCATTTATTGATCTGGTAATTATTTTTTAAATTTAGAATGTCTTGAAGAGAATTTAAAAAGCAAACAAAATATTAAAAATAAAGTAATGTGTCGATTACCGTCATCAACCTAGCAAAATGATATGTAATAAACGTAATCGATTAATTAATCTAGATCTACTCTAGTTTTAGCACGGTCATCAACCTCGCAAAACCTATATTCTCTAACACGTTGCGTGTTCGCCTTCCGTACGTAATCACGTCTCGTTGGTCACGCCAGCTGTCACGCTCGCTCAGTGACTCTTTTGTTGACGCGTGAGAACTTTACCAAAGATAACAGTAGCTGACTTCTGCAGAGGCGAATTGTAGACAGCATGGATAGCTCAACCAGGTTAATAAAAAAAGTATGACGTTGCTATGCCCTTGCGTTTTGTAGCCTTAGAAACGTTTTTTCGAAAGATTTCGCAAAATAATTTCTATATATCTTTCTTCTTTTTTGTGAGAGTTTTTTTAACGTAAATAATCACATTTACCACTCTGTGTGTGAGCATTCTCAGACGGCAATATAAGTAATTATCATTAGAACTATTTCGCGTTAGCTTATTGGCTGCTATAAAACAATTATTTAATCTACCGCTACCAGTAATTTGTGGAATGCATTACGTAAAAAGCCAGTAATGGTCATAAAATATAAAAGTATAAATGATGTAATAGTGAAAACCATAAACGAAAATATTAAAACAATACAATGAGAACGAAATTACGCGAAGACTTAGTCTAGGGAACGCCATTGTTCGATAAATAGTTAAATGCTTTCATTAACGTTCACTTTTAAAAGATAAACATCATATTTTTATTATTGTGATATTTATCGAGCGATTGTGACGGTTTTTATACAAGTTTTATAGGCGTGGAAAAGGAAGATGTTTTGCCAACCCTATAGTCATGGTTGTCGCCATATCAAATTTAAAGCGATGAAATAAGATAATAATAATATTATGTTGAATATTAAGTATACAAAATATAAAGTTACACATCTTTATACAGACATTTTATTTTATTTTTATTTATTTGGCACAGATGTACAAATTACATCATTCACTAACTTACGATATTTAGCACAACAATTTTAAAATTTATACACCTATAAAACCCGGACACAAAATGCGAATAGACTATTTAATTTAACTATTTAATTTTAAACTATTTAATTTAACATGATAAACTGGTTAAGGAGACCTAGAGTTATTTTAGATTTTAATGTTAAATTAAATTGACTTTTTATTACTATTTATTTTGATTGATCTGTCTCTATCGCTGTCTGTTTTCATTTTAGATCTACGGTTCCAGTAATTTATTGTAAAGTGTAATTTTCACGAAGATAACCTACGTATCTTCTGATTTCATTAACCGCCATTTTCAATAATCGATGCCAATCGCTTTATCGATATATCTCAAAAATGGACCAATCAGAACAAAGTTTTTTTGACATGCTTACAAATGAGTGATTTTGATTGGTTCATTCTCGGAATCGGTTCGAAGATTGAGATAGGATCGTTTATGATTAGGATATTTTTTTTTTAATATGATCCTACATTTGTTACCCTGGCAAGGGCCGGTTTATAAAACATACCGGACTTTTAGTTGAGCGCTTTAGGCGCTCGCAACCCTTGAACATTAAGCGACCTGAGCAGAACCCACTAACGAACTTACGAACCTCGGCTCAGCGCGGTCACTGGGGGAGGATGAGATATCAAAATTAATGATTTATGTTTACGCGAATGTTAGACATTTAAAATAAACTATTTTACGAATTTTATCGCGGTATTAATATTTTACTTTTCTCCCGACGTTTCGTAGACTTTGCAGCCTTCATTGTCACGGGGACTGACGAAAAATAGTTTATTTTAAACATCAACGATTTTAAAGTACGGCAATATCAAAATGACCCTGTAGAAGAATACATTAACCAGCCTACCGACTATTCTCATATTGCATAACAATTGGACAAGGACTAAGCATAGACAAGCGGATGTGTTCCGAACGCGCGTTCATTACGAATTTCGACATCGCATTGTCGGTGAAAGTGTCGTGCTACTGAACTTGATCTCATGTCGCGTCTATTCGGCTATATTAAAATAGAATTGATATTTTAGTTCGATTATCATCATATAATTTTTGCCCTGTAATATATATTGTCTTACTGGTCACGGGCCTCTTCTACTACTGAGGGATTAGGCCTTAGTCCACCATGCTCGCCTGCGGATTGGTAGACTTTACATACCCTCAAAATTCCTAATAGAGAACTTCTAATTTGATTATAGTTTACAATTTTTATTAACTTTTTGGTATTATACGGGTTGTGGACTAAGAAAAAAACTAAGGTAAAACGTCTAGATTTAGTATTGAATAAGCCAGATTAAACCTAGACATAGATCGTTCATATAAAGCACTTTTTTCCATAACAAGCGTGGTCAAAAATAATCAAGTCACCATTTTGGTAAAGTTATTAATTTTTTATTCATAAAATTCCAGTTCTGATGACACTAGCAGTCTCTTAGTAGCTCATCTACTGCCCATTTATGGTCCGGTAATTAATAGTTAATTCAAATAATCCTTATTCTAACAGGTTGACCAACATAACCGTGTAAGGTTAGTGAAGCGCAAATATTTATCGATAATGTTTTCATCCACGTCTATAATGGGAGAACGCATCGTGTATTTATAATTCTTGACCTGCTAACTTTGATTCTATATATAAGTACCAGAATCAATAGCTTTATTGAAGTAAAGTAGTTCTTTGTATGTTTTATTCTTGATTAGTATTGTTATTTTTTTTTATTTTAATAATACTAGATGTCGGATGGTTTAGAGCGGGTGAACTATAGACTGATATTAAATATGATTTTATTGGTGTGATGTGTGTGTGTATGCGTATCTTATAATTTATACTTTATACCGTGTGATTGTATTAGTGAATGTAAACCTCAAATCTATACTATATTTGGAAAAAAAGGTGAGATTGAAATAAATGAAATAATTTATTTGAACCTGTAAAATGTTACACATTATTTAGATTTCGTTAATATTAACTCTGCCGCCAGTTCGGAAAGTTCTCACCAGAGGAGAATGGGCAAGAGATATAGAGATTATAATATTTTTTTGCGATTTTCTTGAACTTTTACTTTCAACATTTCGAAGGATTTGCAGCGTGATGAGGACAGGGGACCGTTCGTCCCAATCAAACAAATTTTTCGCGAAAAACGCCGTAGTGTCAATTTAAATATTACGTACATAATTCTCTTCTTCTGACTTCCTCTTCAGGTAGACATATAAGTAATTGATGTAACAAGACTTCATTACGTAATCAAACTATTTTAGGAACTAGAGACGGAAGTTAACTTTTAACGAGGCTGTATTTTACAGTAATTATTTCGGATGCTATTCGCGTAATGAGATAGGAAATGCTCATTGTTTTAAATGCAATGACTTTGTGATTCGTGCGTAAAAACGTTGCTTTCACGGGCGGGTGGTAATAATAAATTTCTTTGCTTGTCGGTTGCCTAGCAACGGATAGCAGCGGCTTGGCTAGACTGCCGATATGTAGCTAAAACTTAAATTATTCTGATAGCTGCATTGTAGAATTTCTAATGTTATAATCAGATGAAGTTTTTCTTAAATTAGGAGCATAAAATAATTAAACCAATTTTTACAACAGACTAAAATAAATACGAATATCAAGAAAATTTGTCATATACTGTCTGATTACAATTCAAAACATTGCCATTACAATCTTCATTCATATTTACAAGCAAAAGTAATTTAAAACAAAAATAAATTCAATTATGGATAATATTTGAGTGCATCACTATCGCAAAGAAAATAGATGCAAATGCGACGTGTCGAAGGATCAGTGACTTTCTAACGACGTGCGTTTGCGCCTTATGGAAACTTGTAGCTGCGCGACGACATTGTGAAAACGTTTCAAAATATCTCTACATTAAAAAAATGTAAACATCACCACGCCTTTTCCCTTTTAATATATATTTTATTCAAATAAGTTTCTCCAAAAGTACACACATTTCTTATTTGATATAAAGTACTAAAATTAAACTCTGATGTGTGTACCAATTAAGGAGTACACACTTAAAGATACAGATGTCATTACGCCAGCTGTTTTAAGTCCCATGTGACAGAGCGTGAGTCTGCTGCGAGACGACCCCATTGCAGTGTCTGCCATTGATTCGTAATCCAAACTTCGGGTGGTCTTGCTTGTTTGTGGGAGGTCGAGGCTCATAGCAACAGGCGGGTGACTTAATTGTCTTCCCATTCAGTTTGACTATCACATAAAAAAGTAATTTTACACGTTCATTCTACATTTTCAAAATAAGAATGCAGATTGAAAAATTCTTAACTAAAAAAAGGTTGGAACGTATCTTTTTTTTTTTAATAATATTTTAACATTTTCAAAATAAGAACACAAGATTAAAAATCTGCGCAAATATTAAAAGAGGTTGCATCATGGAGTTTTTAATTTTACGTAATAAAAATTGTGTTTTCTACAAATAACAGGGCGGGGAGAGCGACCGGTCGCGCCGGTTGCTGTGAAAGCTGAGCTCGTACATCGTAATGACGTCGATTCGGTGCCCGAACGCTTCCGACTGCGTTTTCGGGCTGACTTCTGCCTAGATTAGACATTGGATAATATTACTATAAAACAATTAATTCATCAGTAGAAATAATTAAGGCTAATACAGCCGTGTCACACTTTGAATAAAAATAGCTTTTCTGAACATTTAATTAAGATTTGTATAAGAATGTAGGATGTTTTGCCCATTGACATACTCTATTTATAATAAACCATGACGCAAGTCAATCAAGTAATAAACTACATCCGACAACTTTGCAATTTTATCGAGAGAAAATATATATTTTCACCTATTAACCTAACTAATAACTACGTATATTGACATCCTGCGACATTTTCTAGCTAGTGAAACGGTATGCCGTTATAAAGTCTTAATATTGGCATAGTAATTACTGGTCATAGATAATTGATAGGCCAGTGGTTTAGTTAGGCAATTAACTTACTTGAGCTCTTAGTTAGGGTTTAGGCAACGATTTTATGTATTATCTTACCTGCCCATTTTAATTGTACATCATCATCATCATTAGCCACAGGTTCACTGCTGAACATGGGCTTCCTCGAAAGATAATTGTACATATAAGATTTTTTATTTTTGTACGGGACCAGCATAGTGACCTCACTGAACCTGATTGGAGTGGAGTGGAGTCCAATAGAATGTCGACTGACGAGAGATGATTACCTCTCGACAGTCGACACAATTATGCCTTTTGGAACTGGATATACACAGGCTGATCCCGGAACGCGACACACGTGCGCCACTATGGCAGGTTATAACACCTTGTGTACGGTGGTCGCTATCGAGCGCTTAAAAATGAATATTTCGATTGAAGTCAATGTTTAGAAGCACTTAGAAATTTTGAATTTGTTCAGTTACTTTTGTCAGTGACTGTACATAAAAAGTTGACAAATAGTTTTAAATAACTCCTCAGCATGTTGGGATTAAGTGAAGCCTCAGTCCATTTAAATCCTCTAAAATTTATTACGTGTTCTGTACGGAATGCACTCAACGCCGGCAATCGTTTTATTGCTCTCCCTAATCTCTACATCTTACGTAACCTTGGGATTTTATCGGTCTTCAAACTAGTAATGGTTTTATTGGTATGTTTAATTGCTGTAATCTGATACTTTTTAATTCTAGAAGTATTTTTTATGCTATGGTTGCATTTCGTTACATCACATCTGATATTTAGGTAGTGTTTGATGTAAAAATACATTTTCAGACTACATATTACAGAAACGATTCTGTTTAGGAAATATCTATTTAGAAAGCGAACTTCAAAGGCTGCAGATAATGATCTATTTTTTTAAATACATTTTCACACGTCATATTACAAAAAAAATTGCTTTGAGGGAGGCTTAGTATCTAAAGGTTCAGATGATAATGTTAATTTTAATAGTTTTACGATCGGCCAGATATTAAGCTAACGGATTGAATCTAGGCTACATATGGCCTGGTGGTATTGGAAGACTTGCATAAAATTATTACACGACTCGAATTCCCCTCAGAACCTCCCCCAGGACCCTCCGCATACGTGGCCACGGAACCAAGAAGGCGTATCAAACTTTATTGAAACTTATTATTTAGAAAACCACCGCTGTGATTAACCGCAGATAGTTATTTATAGACACTTTATTCTCTGTTATAAGTTGTGTCAATTATAATATACTAGCTTTTGCCCGCGGCTTCGCTCGCGTGAAGAAGATTTCCAGGATTTTTTTTTTCGATTTACTTAATTTGTATCATTATATTAAGACCAAATTACACAAAATCATTATAAATTGTAGCCTATGTGTTATTCTGATGTATAACCAATATTTCATTTCATTGTAAAATTTCATCCATATCCGTTCAGTCGTTTTTTCGTGAAAGAGGAACAAACATACATACATACATCCATCCTCACAAACTTTCGTATTTATAATATTAGTAGGATATCCTAAGCTCACAAATCACGTTAAATGTTAAAACCCGAACGTTCAGTATTCGTAATTGTTTACTTCTTAATTCAGACTAACTAAAGATATTGAATGAAACGACAGTGCCCTGATATCCAATTACCTTTGCATAAAATAATTTAATGTTCATAGTTTGGTCGGACGAGCTCAGCCAAGTTTACGAATATAGCACGCATGGTTGCCTCACGGCTCTCCATCTAGTCACCGCTGTTGAAGAAAATAATTCGTATAAATCTAAAACAATTTTTAATTAATTGTCTTCAATATTTTAGTTGATTTCTTCATATCAAGGCCCGTCGATTTGTGAAATATTTAAAATTAAATTAAATATTGTATTGGTATCTAACTATTATTACGTAATTATTCCTATCGGCGCTAAAACATAACTATAATAGGATTACCAATCCATTTGGCCTTTGAATATTAATTTCTAATATATGTGTAATATATTCATCATAAATTCACTTTCCTAGCAAAACACATGTTAACATAACAGCCACGTAAAAATTTCATAACGTTTCCATACATAAAACATCTTTAAACGAAAGTGAATTGGCTATTTACATAAAATATTACCTGTTTATTAAAAAGTAAAATCTCTGCCTTAAACGCATTACAATAAGTGTGAGAGTCGTGTGGCCTCTCTGCGGTTTGTACAATTCGCGATTACGTGTAAAAGATTTTTCTAATACTTTCTCTGAAGGTCGCGCGGAACAGTTGAATGGAGTCGCTATACAGTAGCTGTTTGACAATAATTTGTCACTAACATGCATGAAGTTACAACAATTACTATTGAATGATAGGTTTATTGGTAAATTTTGGGTAATTGAGTATAAGATTAATGATAGTTAGAAGTTATAGGTTAACATTTATGGGCGATAAAATATGTCATATAAAGGGAGTATAATATGTTAGATATATTGTGTCTCGATACTTATATCTGCTTTGGATATTGTGGCATCGAAGTCACTCACTACTCATTGGTAGTTTTCCAGTGACATTAGGGCTATAAAATGTGTGTTGTATTGTTGTTGTAGTTGACTAGTAAGTTGTCGCTTTTGCTCGCGGCTCAACATGCATGACGAAGTTTTCCGAGATAAAAAATAGCCAATAGCACTTAAAAGTAATGTAGATTCCTATTAGTGTAATAATTTTCAAAATCGCTTGTGTAGTTCCTAAAACAAACTGTTCAGCTTATATTATTATATAATAATTTTTAGACTAGGTAGTGCTATCGACTATATCCTCCTTTATCTCTACGGGGTGAAAACTTGCGTAAACCTAATGATATGTGTACAAAAAGTGTGTTTTATCCAATTCTGTTGACCAGTGTTCGAGTTTTGTCTGACATATATTCAAAGAACAAACTTTCGCATATATAAAATTATGTAATCGACGTCAATACGTCATGGGTTCGTAACCCGGATACGAAATCATTACGTTTATTGACCGCAAAATCTTATGCCCTTTGTGCCTTCGAAAGCATGTTAGGTCAGCGACGGCAAATGGCGGAAGCCAACCGTGACGAAGCCTGATTCTTTAATAACTCTGATACTTGAATCTTGATGGAAATATTGATTGAGTATGGTGAACTTTGAGCGAATGCTCTTTTATTTTTGTAATTCGTGACATTTATTTGCACCTTCATTTATTGAAAATAAACTTCTGCTTGAACATAATAATTAATAAATAGTCTGTAGAATTTATAAACAAATAAATATAATCAGTAGTATAGTAGAAAAGTATGTTCATAGTATTATTTCCAAATTTGAAATACTAACTAAACTCAATAAAAAGCTACGAGGCTACTTCTCCTTATTTCTAGAAAATAAAAACTGATATTTCTCAAGTCTACTTCATGTATTTTTGTTCCTAATTATAATGTTGGGCTCGTACGTTTGCCGACCGCATCCATCTTGTATTTAGAAAAACCCCGGTCATTATATAATTTGCTGAGTTTCGATGTTCAAACTATTAGATTGCCAGTTTTTATAAGAAAAAATTATAGAAATAAAATATATTTTACTTGTGGAATTCATTTTTCAACAGTAATGATATCATAAAAGATTGTTAATTTATTTGTTAAGTATTAAAATTAATATAATTTGTTGTTTGGCACAGATGCAGTTATCAGCTCTAAAAGATATTTTTAGAAGCTATTCTTTAAAATCAAATTAATTTTATATTTGGTGGTTAAATTTCATATAACAAAAATAATCACGTGACCATAATAAAAACCAAGTAGTCAAAACATTTCTTTTCCTATTAATTTGAATAATATCCACTGTTATTTCAAGGCTGTACTTAACTGAAGATGGTCACCCTGTTGCCAGAAAGAAGAAAGCCTCATGAATTTCCTAGAAATCTGACATTAAGTATGGCAGGTTACCGGAACCCGAGGGAAATTTGACATTATGCATTCCACGTTCCGCGTTAACAGCTCCTATTTGTGTCGACCGCGAGTGAAAGGTGGATTTATTGGACTTATTGTGTTATGCTTAGCCATCGCTTTGTTTACGTGACTCTACGAAACAGCAGCTCTTTCTTTGTACTTAGTCTTATAATTCTACAAGCATATAATAAGGTAAGTTTCTGTGCGTACTGAGATGTTTACATCTCTACAACTTGACTCTACATCTTTGTAGGTGCTTGACTTATTGATTTCTGTTTTAGTGTATACTAATTATATTTTTTATACATAGTTTTAAAACATTCAACGACATTCTGATCAATAGATAGACTCTACATCAAGTTAAATGAACCAACCCAATTTCTTTTCTACTACAAAATAACATAAACACTAACAATAATTAGTTTCGCACCATTTGTCGTGCAAAGTCAAGGCCGCAGTCCATTGAAGCGTGTACGCCCTTACAATTGATTTTCGCGGTGCTTTCACGCTCTACGCGCGCTGAATAACGACTCTACATTTAAATAAAGGCCTATGTCTCACCTACAAACTATCGCTTAATGATATTTTGTAAACGTGAAAGTATGATTCCGAATTCTGATGAATTCTTTTGATAATTTTAGGTTATACGTTCTGACGTGTTTTTTCGTTAAACTCTATTATTCTATTCCAGGTTGTGTTTGTGTATATTTCTTTTTTAGAATAAAAGGAAACAAAGTAAAGTTCAGCCTATAAGGGAAAGTATTACTGGTGGTGTAATACTTTTCAATCGATCCAGAGATTATTGACAAAAAAAAACTTGCATATTAAATCTTTAGAAAGGTTTAAATAATATAAGGTCTATATTCCCAAAAAAGGGTTAGAAAGGGAGATATAACTTGTCAGCCGGTTTAAAAAAAAATTATTTAAAAAAAAAACTTATCCTCAGAAATAAATAAATTACTTGTGCTAAATTCATAAATCACAGAAATATTTCCACGATATTCGATACAGTAATATGCGTTATAATTTTACATGTCACAAAGCAAGGCTAACCGCGGAAAGTGACACGTATTTTGTATCATAAGTCATTGTGTCGGCCACACACCTGGCTATGTGGCACCTGTGTTAGGAAGCTTCCTGTCTGCCAGGTAGAAAGTTTTTATACTGTTTGCTAACGATTAACGGCATTAGTTTTTTAAGGCTCCTCCATAAAGTATAAGGTTATAAAAAACAAACTCTTTATCTTTTACAACTGTTATTAAAATTTTGTAATGTTTATAATTACAATTAATCTGATAAAAAATTTGGTTTGACAAACATGAAAAATAGAATATATTTATTTACCAACAATTCTTTGTACCTTTTAAGTTTTAATTAACCTAAGATTCAATAAAAATATATTGTTCCTCATTTCACAAAAAGATTAAATCGATTTGACACTAATGGCGACCGTTAATATAACTGAGAAATTAAAAGTCACATTACGAAATAGCTTCGATAGATTAAAGCTGATTAATCCATATTATAATATCCTCCACATAATACTATCTTTATTTTAATACAAATTAATTCATTAAGATGTAAAATGATGTTAATCATTGTAATAAAATAATAACACTTACACAGGAAAATGAACTCAAGACCGCTTATTACGAAATAATAAAAAAACATTACATTACATGCAAACGTTCGCATAAAATCATCTTGTCGGTTATTACGTAAAGTATAAGTTGTGTTGTGAATTGTAATTATTTGAAATTTCTTATTTTCACGACCTTTCTCTGTTCACGAATGTTTACATGGTAATTGACGCTCTACATGTTAATTTTTGACATTTACGCAATAATCGGTGATATAATCGAAATAAATTGCTATAAATAGCAATTATGGCGCTTGATTTAATGACTTTAGTTTTTTATGTTTTAGAAGAATTGTGAAGGAAAACACATTTTTTCTCATATCAGTTATGTCAGGAGGTAAATTACTAGTATCTAAAGTGTTTATGACTAGGTATCTAGAACAGTTAATAACATATATGGCTTAATTAAGACTTTCTGTTTAATAGTCTATAAATTCTCCAGTTATAATCGAGATAACTATGATTAAGTAACCAAGATATCTCATATAATCTAATCCCTACGAAATTTTCTATTTCATAATATAAGTTACGGTTAATTAAATCTATTAATAAGCATCAACTAGTTGTATAACAACCATATATCAAAGCAAATAAGAGAAATTCCGTCGAAGTGACTCGTGGTAGAGACGGCGCGCGTTGATGTCTTTTACACCGACTTCCGTCCGAATCTCGTTCCGTTGTGTTGACATACTTTTGAGCGGTGTTTTTTTTGGATTTACGTAATTCGAGAGGATGGTCGTATGTTGTAATGTGGTTTAGATAAACGTGTGTTCGTTATTTTTGGTTACTGAAGCTTAGAATGTAGTACTTGGTTATATTTTACTTTTCTTTGAGAGGGTGTAGGTCAAGATTGTTGTAAGCGACAGTTTGTTAAAATTATAATTGATATACTTATTAGTAAATACTGTTAAAACGAAATTACTATCAAAAACTGAGGTAGAACATTCGACCTAAATGAAGGATACAAATATTCAGCCTATAAAAAAATTTATAGTCATTATTACTATAGGTATAACGTCCTTGTTTCTATGCCAAATATTTTTCGAGAAAGTTCGAACGCAAACGTATAAGGACGCATTATGAGGAGGTAAATTAAAATAATAACACGGAACCAGCTTTCTTCAATATAAATAGCAAAAGGTTACGTAAGTTTTTTCAATGATAAATATCTCTACAATTAATATTCTATAATCATAAATCATTTCGACGGTTGAAAGGCTAATGGACGTAAGCGACATATTTATTCGAAAAAAAAATAGCTAGGTTAAAAAAATATATGATTTTAAATATGTATCAAACTTTGTGTCGAAATAAAATGTCGCTTAAGTAAATTAGCCTTTCAACTGTGGATATGTACAATATATATTATTATATTAAATCTTTTGTATGATTTGTACCTTTTAATCAATGCTCAGAATGTTTTTTTTTTTAATTTATAGCCGATGAAGCGCAGGAGTTCTTCACGCGTCTATAATTAGAAATTTTTTAGACAATACTATTTATTTGCGTTCTTTTATTGCAATATAGATTTTCACAACAACTTTTATATGCCGACAATTTAGCATCAGGTTTAGAGAAAAAAAAATTTAGACTGAAAAAAGATGTCGAATTAAATAAGACATTTGATTTCATGCTTCAAATAAAATTGGACAATCGAAAGTGATGTTTCCTATTACCATTCCAATTTCTCTCATAAAATTTTATTATGATTTTAGCTAATTGATTAAATTTCAATAACATTATTACCATTAATTTATTATCAATCGTATGTATATACTTATGTTACGTAAAATAGCTTATAAGCATCTTATTATATATCAAAAGATTGCCTTGAGAGATACCGTAATATAAATTTTATTGCTGTAATTAACCGCTGACATAATTGCAAGGTAATAAGGTAATTTTTCGTGCGTGTAACATTTAAGTGTCCGCAGAAACCGCTCGAAACACAGACCGATAAAAAAACAAGCCCTCTTCCGATGATGAATGGATTATCATTCGACTTTCACTAGAAAGTGGACGTTACATTTAAAAAAAGAACACATATATTTTTAATTTTTCAAAAATCAACTCACCCAAAATAATAGCCTCATTGTATCCGAACACTGGCACTTTAAAAAAATTAAATTAAAAAAAAACCAAGCACACCACAGGCGCGGGCAAGCGCGCGTCTCTCACGACTGAGGCAAAGGCACCAGCGCTTACAGCCTCCCCACCGAAGAAAGCCGTCCAACCTTCACATTTGGATTATGTAAACTTGAGGCGAAAAAAGCGCAAGTGCATTATGAATATAATGGGTCGGAGTGTTTTGTAATTTAAGGTAAGCGGATTGTTTGAAAAAAGTTTTGGCCTCGGTTTGTTCTCTACCAAAGTTTTTTAAAGTTACCTTTACATCCATTACTGAAATTCCTGTAAACCTGATTATGGAATGTATTTTGTGAGAAACATATAACTTTGATTAACCAAAACTTAAGTATTGTATCTATGAGGGAAAATGAGTAGGCATCTCTCAAAACGGACTTATGGAGCGACATACCGTTGAGCGTACAACAAAGCTCCTGCAATAAGGATAAATAAAACTCTTTCAAATCATCTTGAACTGACATCCTATTGGGGCATACTTTGAGGCTAGCAAGTTACCATTTCTTTAGAGTTATGCACTTGTTGATGGTGATCGTTTTCCTTTAACAATTACCTGGAGCATACCTATAAAACCTAGCATTCGTGAGAAACTCCGTGCTTCTGTATCGCTGTTTCCAGAACCTTCTATATTCACTAATCATACGTCTTGAAGCGATGTGGTGACAGTCATATTATATTTGATAATCATGTTTCATTTTCATACTAAAAAGGGTTTTTCTTTGCTAAATAACATATTATGGTAAGGTAAAGAATTTGCATACATTTATTTAGGTTTTTTTTTGTGTTGACCTGTAAATATGTATTATGTGTTATGTGAATTGATGGCCCCCAGTCTCGTCTATCAACTAGTGATGTTTTAACAGGTGAAGTCAAAAAGTAAAACCCACTTGTAAGTAAAAAAAAATATATCCACACAAATACCCAATTAAATCAAACTCGAAACCTTATAGCTCTCAACCCAAATGCTGCTAAACCAACGAGACATATACTAATAATTATAACCTCTCTTTCAATTGTTTGTGTGTTTAAAAGTTGACTAATCTACGAAGGAACGCAATAGGTCATTCGGTCTCGGTCATTGTCTTCAAGAGAAAACTGTATTGGGAAAGCAATTTCTAACGCCTCTAGTTACGTAGAGTTACAATAATTGTTTAATTGTATGGTGAAGTTAGTTGTGAGCAATCGTGTTTAATAAAATACGTTATAAACTCTATATTATGTCATAACTATGAATATATTATATTTAGATGGTTGTGCATATATTTTGTTTGTGGCTGGGTAGGACTTAATCCATACAGTTTAAGTTTGTTGCGTGACGTGTCTTGGAATTAGTCAAAAATATTTTCAAAAATTATTAAATCAATATTTACAGAAAATATGAGAATTAAGTAAACACCATTGAAAGCGAACATATGAAGCGTCAATGTTGTTAAAATACGATAAAGCTCGTTAAATAAAGATTGAAAAATAATCGTAATTTTCTTTTTCATATCACCATGAACATTAAAATTTTGTTTCATGACTCCATTACTCTACAGTGAGTACTAAGAAAATTACGTAAAAAAATTAAATTACTGTTAATAATTATCACAGTATAAGCTCCAGAAGCACACTCATTACAGTTTACAGGAGTTACACTTACGACTATTCTGGTTGGATAATCTCATTTTTCACTTTACTTTTTCTCGGTACTCCTCGAAAACCTTCGATTCCACCTGCCTACGCAAATATGAGTCTCTACCACTTGCGACATACCAACTCTACATAAATACAGTATTCGAAGAAAACATCAGATAGTGATATTGCGTTAATTAAATTGGCATTGAAAAATTAGCAAGTAAGGTTTATAGCTACCGTTACTTAATGTACTTATTTCGAATATGATTAATTCGAATATACTTACCGGTGGTACAATATATTTTATATTCACCCGGATAGCGACCACCGTACACAAGGTGTTAAAACCCGCCATAGTGACCCACGTAAGTGTGTTGCGTTCCGGGATCAGCCGTTGTATATCCGGTTCCAACAGGCCGGCATAATTATGTCGACTATCGAGGGATAATCATCTCTCGACAGTTGACATTCTATTGAACTCCACTCCACTTACCATCAGGTGCAGTGGACTCATTTTGCCGTGGCCATATAAAAAAAGATTATGAAGAAAGTTTGGATTCTAAAGTCATATTTTATTGAATTTGATATAGATCTCATGGCCAACCTGATGTCTGCCCATAAACAAGATCATATAGATTGAATTCTAATATAACATAAAGCTTTACTATGAATTGCCTTATCCCATGATATTAGATGTGATCTGTATTGCCACTATATTTCCGATTAATTGAAGTGGCTCGAAAGTCCTTTAAATTGTTTTGTGAATTGATTGACCTTGGTAAGCAGAGCGATATGACAGATTGCAGTTTGTCTGATCAGTATTTCCGATGACATACAGGGACACTAATAAATTTAAGAAATTAAAAGTTCATTAAAATAAAACTATTTTTACGATTGTATTGCGGTTTTTATATTATAATTCTCTTTCGACGCATCGAAGACTTAGCAGCCTTCGTGGTCACAAGGCAGCGAGTTTTAATGTCTCACATTCGCGTAAACACAAGAAATCATTAAACTGAAGGTTCACTAGATTCGATCCTGCCTAACTCTGCATGGTACAGGTGTGAACTTATGCACCAATATTGTCATAGCGAATGCTTCTATATATATTTCCTGACGATTATTTTGCAAGTGAACATGTGCACACATTACATAAGTAATTAGAAAGTATAAGTTTGGGTTCGTATAGATTAGTATCAACTATTCCAACTATCGAATATACATGCGAAGGATATTAAATTAGCATATGAAGTGAATAAATTGATAATTAAATTTTTAGTTACTACCCAATTTCCTGCCGTTTACAACGTGAAATACTGATGGCGGATAGAAATTTGAAAAACATTACTTTATTTTTTTATATATCTAAATGACAAAACAGGCGCTGGTAGCTTGATTTCCATAATCGCTAATATCTCATTCTCTCCCAGTGACCTGAGCTGAGGTTCGTGACCCGCCCTTAGCTTTCAAGTCGCTTAATTTTCAAGGGTTACGAACGCCTACGCAGGTTCAAATTCCAGGGGCACCTCTGACTTTTTGTAAAAAATTATGTGTGTATTCTTTGTGACTTATCGCTTGCTTTAACAGAGAAGGAAAAACCTGCATACCTGAGAAATTCTCTATAAGCATTTTCGAGGGTATGTGAAGTCTACCAATCCGCACTAGGCCAGCGTGGTGGACTAAGGCCTAATCCCTCTCTGTAGTAGAGATAATAGTGGGACAGTATATAATATAGGGCTGATATAGGGCAGATTATATTATTATTTACGAATGCCTAAGCCGAAAGTCCGGTGTGTTTATATAAGGCGGCCCTACCAGGCTACCAAACGTATAATCATGTAAAAATAGGAGGCTTGATAGCGTTGACTACTTTACAACTGTTCAATAAACGATCCCAATCTCAATCCGCAATCCGATTCCGAGAATGATACAATCAAAATGTCATTTATAAGCATGTCAAAAAATGATCTGATTCGTCAATTTTTGAGATAGATCGAAAGAATCATCTGATCCTTGAAAATGGCGGTAAAACAATAACTCCAACCGCACATTGAATTACATCCGTCATTTTCAATAAACAATCCCAATAGCTTTTTGCGATCTATCGCATAAATCGACCAATCAGAACTAAAGCTTTTTTTGTCACGCCTACAAATTAGTTATTTTGATTGGATCATTTCCGGAATTGGATTGAAGATGAGATTATTGAAAACAGCTGTAGACCTACTGTACTCGACATTTTAAAACATTAGATGTCAAATCTTATAATGTTCAATAGTTATACCGGCTACAATGTTCAAACTTGAACACAACTCATATTAGTGTTTGCATAATCCTGCTTAGTGTCAAAAATGTTGTAGTGAAATTTAATCAGATGGACATTTGCATACAAGACTAACTATCTTTCACTTTTCATCCCCGAAGAGGTAGGCAAAGGCAAAACCAATGCACCAAATTTATGCCGTGCATTCCGTCCCATGATGTGATGGGGCGCGCCTAACGCCATATCGGGCATAAGTTTCAGAGTTCAGATTGATGCTGAGTACAAAACCCTATATCACTGCCCGACCCGGAAATCAAACCCTACACCTCAGCACTGCAGTACTATAATACAACTACACCACCGAGGCAGTCACACAAACAACACCAGTAACCTATTGTCTATAATGACTACTTTACTATATTGTTATGCAGTATTCACCCTTATATACGCGTAGCTAAGGATTTTCTCTGAGGGGCAGCTGGTGGCAGTAACAAAGCTCGCTAAAGCAAAGAAAGGCCACCACGCGAGGTTCCTATAAGAGATTTTAGGGCTAGGATGCTTCTTGGATCGATGCCTCTCATTCTTGACTTTTAGCTTCGCCCATACACCCTTCGTAATTCATAGTAGGTAGTGTTATTGTTGGGGCAGTCGTAGTCGACGAGATATCCTTATTAGACGCGCGAATTGCTAGTCATTTAATGGTATAAAATCGTGTAGCCATAGTTAACACTAAATTATATATTGCTTCGGTACATCTGTATGCGTCTTACAAAACTATTGCGCAGGGTTAAATTAAATTAAACATCTCCAATGCCTTGCATCACAACAATAAAAAGAACATTTATAATGCTCTTAAAACGTTGTGTAAGGAATTTTTGTTAACGAGTTTTGATTACTAAAACAAACTTATATTTAGAAAATGTCCTTGGTCTACAATTTATATTAATATGTTTTGTGGACTGAAATGAATTAGTTTTTTCCTAAATGTTTTTTTTTTATATTAGACTTAAAATAGGCTTTGAAAACTTATGGAACAATTTAAAGTATGCAGCTAATCAGGTTTTTCAACAGTAAAACGAACAATTAATGAACACGTAATTTAGAAAACAAAACGGTTGGGTTTCAAGTAGAATCGCACCAATTTTATCTTAATAGTTTACTTTACTTCCCACAATTACTTCGTTTCTTATATGGATTATTTGGCGCAGACACTTTTAGTTTCATACTCAGATAGAAATGATCCTCAGAAACAATTTGACACCATTTACGCGATGCCTCAGAACAATAAAAAGTATTTCAATTTAGTTCCACAAGATGTCACTAACCGACCGTTGCCAGAACAAATTCATTTTCAAATTAGTTCCATATTTGAATTTACCTTCAATTCTTAAAAGTAATAATTTAAGGCCAATTCTACTTTTATTTTAAAGAAAGGCAAGGCGATATACATAAATATTACTAGTCGTTAAAATAGAGTATGCGTGAAGGTAAAGTTGTCTGTCATATTTTGTTGATTACATAACTTTTATTGAATAAGAATATATAAGTAAATTAAATTTTAATTCATTAAAGCTGTTAGTTGCTGTCTATGTAATAAAATAAAAAACATTAGTTTTATTTTGAAATAATTTATTACAATAATATCAGCTCTGTATTATATACTGCTGAGCACGGACCTAGTGCGGATTGGCAGACTGCACATTTTTGGCATCTCTCCACTTATGATCCATCGGGTGCGGTGCGGATCCACTTTGGCGCTAAGCAATAAAAATAAAAAAACAGGAAGGAAAACAATAGTATAGAAGTCTAAACAAATAAATGAGGACATTATGTTAATGTTTAGGGCTGTGTAAGCCTTAATTCCCTTGACTTTTGCACGCAAAAATACTATCGAATTTATACCACACATAAAACCTAACTAAATATTTCGGATGAAGGGAAGTTAACAATTATTACATATTAACCAAAGTAAAAGTTAACTAACGATCTGTGCCAAGGTTTATTCTTAATCCTATGTACTTACTTATATATTTAATATTTTAAACTGAATCATTGCTATGGCCTTAGAATTGAGTAAGAGGATTTCGTAAGGTCCTCTTGTATACAATCGGATACATTTTAATGGTCTTTGGGATATTTGGAATTGGTAGGAGGATAAGCCTTTTCTCTGCAATGGACATGCTTAATAGAATATTCTTCTTTTAGATATCTCTAGTTTTTGCTCGCGGCTTGGTCTGCTTGAAATATTTTATATATTTCCCAGGATAAAATGAAGATTATATTTTAAGTTACATATCTAGCAATACATTGGTGAAAATTGCCTCCAATTCCATGTTGATTTGCGTGATGCGTGTGCAAATATACAGACAGACAAAAATCTAAAACTGTTGTTTTGGCTTCTGTTGCTCTAATAAAGACTCCCATATTATTTTTTCTTAAAAATCTATAATGTACCGACATCAGCCTCTTATAATTTTATTTTATTGAAATATTATGTCAAAAAGGAGAGTCTTTGCTGATGGTAGGTTATATTTTATATCCACCCGGATAGCCACCACCGTACACAAGGTGTTAAATCCCGCTATAGTGGCTCACGTAAGTGTGTCGCGTTCCGGGATCAGGCTGTGTATACCCGGTTCCAAGAGGCCGGCATAATTGTCTCGACTGTCAAGGGGTAATCATCTCTCGTCAGTCGAAATTCTATTTGACCCAACTTCACTTACCATCAGGTGCAAACCACGTTTAAAAAAAAGTCTAGTTGAAGGCGAACCACTGTTTTTTGTCGCCAAATAAAAAAAAATATTGTTTAGTAAGTATTAAAAATTAAACTGGATTGCCTCGGTGGCTAAGTTATATTTTGTGCGTGGTATCACACCGCTCTAAGGTCTCAGGTTCTTTACCCGGGGCGGGCAATGTGATATTGGATTTTTCTGCTCAGTATCAGCCGCGAGTCTGGAATTTGTGCCCGATATGGCGATAGGTTCACCCCTTACATATCACGGGATAGAACACACAATCGAGAAGTGAACGCTCTGATTACAACTCAGCTTACCCCTTCGAGCATAAAAAAGGCGTGAGTAGGTATGTGTACAATTAAAAACATAATCTAATAGGCTTGATGTTGGAAATCAGGCAGGCCGCCTGTCATATAGACCAAGCTAATTCTTGATACTTGGTACAACGGCTGATAGAAGAATAGTAATATTTTTATATAACTAAAGAAAACCATACATAGAATAGTGACCACGCCAAAATATGCCATATTGACCCACTTACCGGTCGAAAGTGCCTCGACCCCACCAAGGGCCACTCGCCGTGCATCGCAAATCGATTATTTTCTATATTATTAGAATATAAACAGATGCTATACACAACGCTGTTCGACTACATTTAGGTGACGCAGACGCATTTAATTTTTTTTTTACTGAAAAGACCGCCATTTGTATCACCGATGTTTTAATTAATACCACCGTCTGTATATTTGTCTTGTTTCTTATATTTACGTTGTACAATAAAGTTTATATTAATAATAATAAAATAATAAATAAATACAAAAGTCAAATCCCCGCGGAGTCTAATTTTGATAATGATTTCTTATGTCTATGCAAATATTGGTCAGTAATTTTGTTAATATTGAAATTGGGAAAAATGTTTGGCAACACTAAACAACTAAACTGATTTAGATGAAATTAAACATGCAATTTTTACCTATAATAATTCTTAATTAGATTTTTATTCAAAAGCCATTCACAGCCAGAAATGAAGGAAAACTAAAATTAATATATTCTGTAATATTTCCAAAATAGCTTCACACATCTATACTCTACATAGGACATTTGTCAGTCATAACATAAAACTCGTTATTGGTTCATTGGACGCATATTGAATAATATATAATGATATAACAATATACTGTGACATAATATTGGTAACTGCATGCATAATAACTCGGTCATTGGTAAGTAAAAACTGGTTAACACTTGCGACTTGGGACGGTTCATTATTGCGCCCTGTTAGTTATAAAAGTGGCTATTATTTGATACGTATCACTCGCTTAAATTGTAAAGGAAAACTCTATCACCCGTATTCTTCAACGTTATTTATCTAAGGGCGGAGCATTGCTGTGACAGACAGTCTGTTTCTCAGCTTTGTTTATCTGACAGTTTGCTATTCGTTCAGCTTTGTTTATCTGACAGCCAACTAGATTAAAGTTGTATCTCAATATTAGCTAATCACAACGGCCATATGTCTAGGCACTGCGAAGGCTGTCATGCCGTCAGCACTGAGACACAGACTTGTTATCACAGCAATGCTCCGTCCTTAGATAAATAACGTCTATGAATACGGGGGTAAGAGTAAACTAACTGTACTTCAAAATTTTGCAAAAGGATTTCGCAGGTATGTGAAGGCTGCTCACCCGTATTAGGCTAGTATAGTGGACGAAGCCTTCTTAGTAGTAGGTAGTGTTCCCAGCAGTAGGATTTATTAGACAAATGGGAGATCATATGTATTATAAATATTTATATTACACGTATTCTTATTTAGACTTACGCGAGTGAAGCAGCGAGTAAAACCTAGTAGAATATATAATGCATAATATTTTTATTGGTACATTGAACGCCCACGGAATATATTATTTCGAATATTACAATATACGTGACATAATATCTATAACTGTGTCGGGGCATTGGCTCCTTAAAGTAGGGCGAATGTACTCTTTACCATATTATTGGTAGAGTTTCTCTGTAGACAAGTTTGTCTACAGTATTCCACAAAATATTGCTCAAGTTACACAAAGAATGATTCTTGACAGTAAATATCACACATTTTGGAAAGAGAAACGGTAAGCTTCGAATTCGAAGAGCGTCTTTTTCACTCCTATCCGTCATTTTGTTACTAACTCGCCTTAATTAACATTAAATATATTTAGTTAAAAAAAAGCTACATCATATAATTACTTATTATGGGAATCAAGCCCCCCGCTGTTTATTCTCCAACTGTACAAAAAAAACATACATCCCGCCTGTATCGAAAGGGTAGGCAGAGGTGCAACCAGGATACCCATTTCTCACTCAGAAGTAATAACTTCCTATTAGTGAAAAAAAATCATCATCGGTTTTATAATTTCAGAGAATAGCACATTCAAACAAACGTACTCTTCGGTTTTATATATTAGTATACATTACATAGAATTTTATGAATCTCCGTACCAGATCCATCTATTTGCAAATATTTTACGCTCTCATAAATACTAAAAATGCAACGAAACTAACTGATGCTCGATGCAGGCAAGGCTGTATCAATTTTGAAGCGTATTTTATGTACAAGAACTTCCGAACTACATTCTGTCAGTGTATGAGCAGTGGATTAAATCATTACATAGAATATAGTAAATATATTTACTCTTACAATGTATAATTTATTAATGTGAACCTGCGACACGGGTTTGTGAGTCAATAATGATGTTGGTTTCAATCGTTTTTTCCTCGGGTCCCGATCTTCCTCAACCCTAGTTGCCTGCCGTCCTCTCATGCGCTTACACAGTCCAAAAATTTGGAAGAGACTATAAGCAACTGTCTGTTTTATACCTGATGCGACAAAGATATATTTTTATAATTAAACTAAACAGAGTGATAAGCAAGCCGCTTACTCGAAAGTAAATGCCATAAAATGGCGAAGGGTGACATTTTCCAAATGGGAACCCAACACAATACATAGGTAACAAAATATGCATAAATGCATACTGAAAAACGTTCCAATGATAATTAGATTTTACATAAGTTACAAAAGGCAAGCCGGCAGGAATCAGGTTATATTATGGACCCTTCGACACTGTGCCACAATAGCATTACTATCGATGTTTGAATAATTTGAATAACAAGTTACCTACTTACTTACTACATGGAAACGCGCTCGTTATTCTGAAGTTTTATATAGATAAATTCCTTTTTTATTTCGTCTACAGACAGATGATCGATGAAGCAGACAGGTGCTGGAGTGGAGACCGCGATTAGGTAGACGTAGTGTATGACGCCCTGCTGCACGGAGCGACGACTTGAACAAGGCGGCGGGTAGCGGATGGATGTGGGCTGTGGTGGAAGTCTACGTGCAACAGTGGACGGTGACAGGCTGATTGATTGATTGAGAAGTCTACCACACAATTGTCTGTGATTAGAAGTGCTCGATTTAGCCATAGATGATAAAACGGTTATAATATAATTCCCTAATGCCTCCGCTGAACCTTTTGAAGGTAGTGAAAGCATATTAAGTTTTTTTTAGAGACTTTCCCGCCCTCACACCCGCCACTACAATTCCTGTAAACCAGGATCAGCAGTGGCACGCATTTTATGACACCGAGCGGTGAAGCTCGGCGAGTCTCATGGAACACTAATTTGTCTTTATCCTGCAACGAAATTAATCAAATAGAAAAATAGAGAGGAGTGGGAAATATTAATTGTCCACTTCCCTCCATAGCAATATCAAGTTTATTAAAAAACATAGCAACAGAAGAAAACCACAAAACATTCTAAATTGTAGTATGTATATATGTATGTACCATCACAGAGAATGTACCACGTAACCCATCACATTCACTCGCTGACGAAACACACCGTCCGCGCAGTTACTATCTGGATTTGTGCAATTTGCACATCTTTACTGCGGTGACTGTGGACTTCGGCAAATATTCTATAAAAATATATATTATCCATGATTGCGTGCACGGAAAATTAACCCCTACTGCACCTGATGGTAAGTATCCTGCGGCAGTTGACACAATTATGCCGGCCTGTTGGAACCGGATATACACAGGCTGATCCCGGAACGCGATACACTTAAATAAAAATGAAATGTTTTATTCATCATGTAGGCGAACATAATTGCGCTTATGATAAGTCAAGGTACATGAGAGTATTTAATTATTACTTACGTATAACCTACCATCACCTTGGTGGTGACTTATTCTAAGTTTAGTAGCTGAGGTCAACAAACAATCGCTATTTAGATCGATATCTAGAAGAGACCAATCAAGATAATCAAATATTAATGCAATATCAAAATGACTCTGTTTAATATATTTTTAATTCATATCCTAATATGTGTATTATCTAAATTAGTGTGATATAACTTTTTTTATTGCTTTCAATGATGAGACGAACTTGTCGTTCGCCTCATGGTTAGGGATACAACCGCCCATAAATAATAGTAACACCATCCAACACCTTGAATTACAAAGTATTGTTTGGTCTTCCACATCCTGAGACTTGAGATGTTAAGTCTTATTATGTCCAGTAATTACACTGGCTACAATGTTCTTCAAACTGGAACACAACAGTGACTACACACTGCTGTTTGAACAAAGACCTTGCGGTGGAACCTACCCAGGCGGACTCTCACATATGAGAGTCCTACCACCAGTAAAAAATGACTCGTCTCAAAATGTCTCAAGTTCAACGTTTTGTAGTAACATCTCAGTACATTAGCCAACGGTCTCTCGTGTTGCCTCTCATCGGCTCTTTACTCGACAATAATATAACAGTGTATAATACCGACATATTCTTATATAACAATGCCTATACTGTGTTAGAAAATGAAATAGATCCGTGATACGCTCTACCAATAGTATTCATTATTTTTAATCACTTTGACAGTTTTTAGATTACGTTTACAGGGTTGATCAGCAATAGTCCAATTTATTAACTCATCTTTTTTTGTCTATCGAACCCCGTATTCAACATCGGGGTAAACCTGTGAAAGGGTACTGGAATCCCCCGGCTTAGCAGGGGCCAGGATGAACGCTGGTAGGGGATATCTCGTGACAGCAAGTGTGGGGGAAGGAAAAGGACCCTCTTAGGATGGGTGGAGGGAAGAATGCCAGGAAATGTTCGCGAGCTCTCATAGGCCTGTGTATTGACAACCATGAGGTATACGGTGTGGAGATTGAGAGCACAAGAATTGCCTCGAGGGGAGATCTTACCTTATTGACACCACGAACTAGTTCGGATTTGAAGATAGCACTTTTGAAATTGTTATGAAGAATTTTTAGTTATGCAGAACCCTCACAATGTTCAATAAAGTGAACGATAATTGACGTAAATCTAGATACCTTCAGATAGATGAAGCCTGCAGATGTCCCTTATGCTCCGAACATGGTACGCTTAGTTGTAGTTGGTATTGCCTTGATTAAGGTATGCATAGTTTTAGAAACGTGGGCTGGCGGTCGCTCAACGTTTTCCATCTCTCCAGGCGAGTTATCGTCGGGTTATAAAGCCAGCGAGCCCAACAAAACCGTCCCTGATCTAGGCAGTAATAGTAGTATATTGATAACTCCGCATAAACAAACAAATAGGACGCCTGCTTTGATCGTTGTTTTGAACCAGCGACCTTTGTCTCATCCGTTCCACCCCCGATTATCGTAATATAAAAACCCATCATGGAGTCCATATCGTACTTAAATGAAGAATTTCAAGCCAATTACGATCCATTAGAGACGGCGATTAAGTGATACCGTGTAGTGTGGTCGTATCAAGTAGGAACAGCGTCCACGCCATAGTGACGTAATATTATATAACTATGGTTTACTATCAAATTAATTGGGGACAATATGCTAAGGGTTCTGTATTATATTTTTATTGTAAGGCTTATTTGATGTCTCGTAAGCTTAATTATTACTTTAGCACTTTTAATATAAGTGAGTTTTTTTTATCGCTTTCGAAGGCAGCTAACAGCTCACTTGATGGTGAGTGGTTACCGTCGCCTATGCACGTCAGTAGAGCCAGGGGTACAATTAAATTGCTCTCTACCATTAACAACTGTTTTAAATCTCGTTTGAAGGTGGATAAGTCAGTGCTGAGGAGACACGGTAGGATAAAGTTCATACTAAAGTGAGCACGTATAGATGATGAAGAATATGCAGAGAATATATATGTAAATATAAGACCTCGGTGAAGAAGTTGTATTCGACGTGCGTTAGACCGTTCTGATGCCCTGGGTTCGAATCTCGGGTCGGACAAGGTAAATATATTTTCTGTTCAGTATCAGCAGGGCTGGAATCAGTATCGGATATGGCGATATTCTATATTCCTGTCAATTCCCGCCATCTCATAATGCGATGGTACACACAGCGACAAGTGCCCTGGTCGCTTCTGCCTACCACTTTGAAGATTAAGGCGTGATTTTGCAAGGAATAAGGATGATTTTTTTTATATTCATCCTACCCCAAAATTCATTGCTAAAGGATAAATGGAGGTTTAAAGTTCGTATAGACATAAACACGGACATAGCCGCGTGTAAATACTAATATAATTTAAAACGAAACGGAACCCTAGATAATTGGACACGTATTATGGAGATTACAGTACCATATTGTTAAGTAATAGGTATTTATCAGGCTAAATAAAAGTTATTAATATGGTTTTAGGACAAAATTAATTAGCATTTGTTGAACTCGTTTGTTTTGAATTGCTTAAGTTATTTCATAGGCTTTATTTTGGCTTAGAAAGTAACGTATAGCAAGGTTTAATCTCCATAAAGGTATGTAGAGCTGTTTTTTTAAGGTTGGTCCAATGGTTAATCCCATGTTGTGGTAGTTGGCCATTCTGATATTAATTTGAATACTCGGTATCTAATCTATAGGTATGCCAAATATATTATATTGGTGCACCTTTTGTAGGTGACACTTGATAGGTGTTTTGTAGCCATAGATTTATCTATATTATAGAATTTAAGTAAGACTTCATCGACCTAAAATCCTCAACGATAACAATAGTTATATTATGGAAGTTAAACAAAATCAGCACCAGATTGTACTAAAGAAAGTGATCTGTGACCTTCCCAGGCTGTACATGGCTTGCACGTTATATTATATTACTCGAATATGCAAGCCATATACCATATATATGCAAAACTACAATAATGTGTTTATTTCGTAAATAATATTTCACTTTAAAAACAAATTACAAAGCTAATGCTCTTTAACGGCATTATTATCTTAGCATTTAACGGTTGCTAAGCATATTCAAATAAGTTTATCAAATAATAATGTCAGATCGATTCGCCATTGTGCTGTCACTGTCATTTGATCTTTCAACTTTGAACTTTGGACGGATTGTATGCATGACTCAATTAAATGAAAGGTAGCTACTGATTGCTTAAGAGATAAGACAATAGATTTTTAGGTTAGGTTTACGAACGTTTTGTCCATTAGAGGAATGATCACCAGCAAAAAAAAAACATTTTTGAAAATGGAATTCGATAGTTTTAATTATAGTCGATTTAAATTCGCCGGATTTTTAAATATTATATGTAATAGTATAAAGACCAAGGAACCACAAACATCCTTCCTTCGTCCTTTAGACATATAAGCTCGGCGAAATGGGAGAACAGAAGTTATGTCTCTGCCGATCTTCAGAGATAAAGTCGTGAGCATATTCGCACCTTCACTCCTCATAGTAAGTCGAGAGGTCTTCGCCTCTTTAGTAACACAAACCTTCTGACCTAATATTATGAAATAATAAGACGTAACAGTTTAGTACAGGAAATGTATTCGCTAGCTTGCATGACTACTTTCTATGCCCTTCTGATCATGTAGAATTCTCATATTTATTTACTTAATTACGTTCTGATACCAATCCATCTCCTTTCAGATATATTTTTTTTAATATTCACCAACCGGAGCCATCAGCAGAGTTAACACTATTTATGTAGATATTGATGGCTTGTGTGCAATATGAGTGAGTTCGCAAGGGTCCTATTGTATAAGTTTAGTTATTTTCTTTGCTGGACATTATTTAATTTTTGTTTATTTATTTATTAATAATATAGTAATTTTCTTTGTATAATTTTGTTTGTTTACTGTAGAAATGTGTATTTAAAATTGTACCAGCAATAAATCTTTCTTTCTTTTTATTGTCATTGGGTTAATACTTGCATGTGTGATGTATGTATTTATTTTTTAAGTTAAATAGTTATTTACAATTACATTAAAATTGTATTGACACTATGTTAGCTGAGACAAAGACTTATATCGTTTCATTTATTAACGCAATGTCAAAATTACCTTGTATGTTAAGATTATCGTATAAAAGTGAATTTCTTGCTTGATAATGTCCCGTCTGTGTACAGATTGTGGAAACACCACACAATCGAATTACAAAATACCGCAAACAATATAATGCACTGCGCTCCTCATCTGACCTTAAATGAGTCTCATAATGTCCAATAATTACACTTTTGTTTCAATAAATTGACTTACCACTACCACTCAGCCATCCCGAGGGTCCCCATACTAACGGCGGACGACCATTGCCGACCACTGGCAACCCCCCGATGGCCCTCGTATTGGTCCTCTTTTACGACAGCCAGAGGATACCGTGGTGGAGCTCTCCAAAGGCTACCAATCCACAGGTCTTATAATTACACTAGGTACCAGTGGTGAAAGGTCGAATTTTCAAAAGGTAACTTGAGGTAAAAAAAATGCCTTAGTTATATCGCGGCCAATTTAACAAAAAACAGTAACTAATACAAATTAAATGTGAATAAACCTAAAAGGGAAGCCGGTAGGAATCGGGTTGTATGGACGCTTCGTCACTGCTTGGTACAATGACAAAAAGCCCGGAGTTTCTTTCTGCCTTTCTTCTTCGGGTAGTCATCACAGGTAGCTAGTGAAAGGCTGGTAGGTTAGCTAGGTTAGGGCTCATGTCCTCGCCGGTGAGTATCGCGACGCGTTACCCTTCTATTTCCCCCTACTTGCCAGCCCGAGCTGGTTACTTCGGTTTATACCTTGTCTATATTATAAATTTTATCCCTATTTTAAAATGTCCATAGTTATATAAGTAATTTTAATAGTTGTTTAGAAATAATAATAATTATTCTTATGCTTTGTTTTGACGTATCATAAGTGCAACTTTGTTCGCCTATGTGATAAATAAAGTATTTTATTTTATTTTAATGAATTGAAACCAGAAGGCTATGGTACTAACAGAGTGTTGCTTAGTAACTAAAATAGACTCAATAACCTACAAATACTTTCGCATACAGCAGACATGCCACCTGGTATCATAAACATATAATTATTGTAATACACGTAATACTGCATAACTTTAGATTGAGATGTCCTTTCACTACAGGGGTCTAAGTATAATGGTTATTATAGTTATACTTCTGTACTTTACCTAAAAATAATTGCAGGTCTCTACAAATTTAAAAATAATTGTGTATGTGATTCTAAGCTAAGAGCAGAGCTCAGATCTTAATAAAAAAAAGTTCGATTCGTTTGATTTAAACGTCTAAAACGCTATTATAAAACTCTTGAAAAAAACATTTTTCTATAAAGAGAAAAATAAAGTAATTTTTTTTCTTTGGGCGCGCTTATCTTTGGAACTGATCCGATTCTGAAAGTTATTTCAGTAAGAAGAAACTAACCCGCACTAGACCAGCGTAATCGACTAAGACCTAAAACCCTCTCAGTATTAGAGAGACTTGTTTCAACAGTGAGATAGTATATATAATACTGGGCAAATATTATTAATAAATATAGAATGATGAATAAGAATGGAGTACGTGACGTTGAAATTTATTTAATAATTACAAAATATTAAATAGACCAATGACGTTTTATATATCTTAGGTATAGACTAACAAAACCTAATAAAAATCGCATAAAATCGATTATCGATTCTATACTCGATATAATTGTAGATCGATTATTTTTACTTTCGATGAGTGCTGCAAATTACGAATTATAAGTGTGGGAACATTCTTATAAAAAATCTTGCGTAATTTTTTTTCACACTTACTTGTTAAAGTATAACTAATTTGAGAGGATCGCATATATTATATAACTATACTTAGTTTTAATGTAGGAAACAATTTTGTTTAAATTTATAACAACCATGAAGAATTTTAACTACCGTAAAATTTACTACTTTTTTTAACTTCCGTTTCCCATTGTATTTGATATCTATTTAACCGACTTTAAAATAAGTTTTGTATATCGTATGATGGTAGATTTCTAGTATGTAAGATTTCTACCGTAAACAGCAGGGTGCTATTCAGTCCTGGATTTGTAAATAGGCCGTATAGGCCGCGGCCTATGGGCGGCAGTCTCTTAGGGGCAGCAGATTTCAGAAGACGCTCACTCGATTTATTAATCATTCGTTTATTTAACTTTAGTGCCTTTCATAATACAAACAAATGGAAAATTAATAAGTATATTAGAAACCTACATACATACATAAACTACCTACATGGGGTGGCGGAAATAAGTGCCCTACACTTATAAAAAATATAAATCCGTCACTGATGCTATCACTTTTTCCAATTTTTAGAACTTGCCCGTGTAAATTAGGCATTATGGTACCTGACCTTTGATATTTTACCATAACGAACTCGGACCACCTACATAGTCGATACTAGCAAAGAGACCTACCACATTCAAAACTACTCATAGGTACACGCCTCACCCGAGACTTGAACCCTGACCCTTACGCCATCAACGAGGGAACAGACATCGATATCGTATACAATCATTAGTTTGATATAAAACTTGAATTCTGAACGGAACTTAGTTCAAGTATAATTCGTTGTTAACTGAAGACGCGGTGGTTCTCAAAGTTTGATGAAGTAATTTTGTTCAACTATGTATTGCACTCGACTCAGCCAATTCGGGGTAGAGGCCTACAGCATTTAGGACTCAGAGGTTATGTAGCTTCCTATTATTGAGAGAATTTTCGTAATCGGTTTAATAGTTTCTGAATTAATTCATTACAGAGACACCAAAAATTTAAAATATCTTTTAT